>NW_026869101.1:225351-338707 GCF_020745735.1 Hemiscyllium ocellatum | reverse complement strand
TGCTTACCACAGTATCTGTCATTTTCTGAGCTGCTTCCTTGATTAACGCAATTTTTACTTCTTTTGTTAACTATTGTTAAGTCACTTACCCTTTTGCTGTTTGCCCTGTGGTGGACATGTGCATATTGTACATTTTAAAGTGTTTATTTAAACAACACAACCATTGTCTGTCTGCCAGTAAATCATTTTTCATGTACTTTCCAATTCACTGAAGCTAATTTGCCCCTATACATTCATCACTTGCATGACTCAGGTTTATAATCACAATTAAAAAAAAACTGTTGTATTCAGACGTCAGATAAAATTCAATACATTATGATTAATATTCCCAGCACTCCTTTACAGTAGTGTTTTTAATTAGCTCTTATGATCACATAACATCAATTCGAAAACTGCCTGACCTCTACCTCAGTGCTCAAAATACTGTTAAAGAAACCATCTCAAACATGGTCATGAAATCCTTTTTTCCCGCAGTAGCATTCGCATAGGTTAACACAGTTTAGTCGCAGATTGCAGCTGGTGATTCTCACAGTATTACCCACAAACCTACGTATATACTCCCTGTTTTATAACATACGCAACGTCTGTATTGCAGCTTTGACTTTGATATATAACTTCCATCAATGTGAGTTTCTCCTTGCTGTCTCTAATTTCCACCTTACCAGGTTCTGTGGAATCTGAGCGATGTGGCCTCTTGAAGAGATTAATGGCAGATTCAGGTGAGACATTTCGTGAGGCTTTTGTGGACATTGAAATAATCTCGTCACGTTGGTCGTTATTCTCAAGTGTCATTGTGGTATTTTCACTAGATCTCCCATTTGCTGGCGGAGAACAGAAGGAGAATGGTCTCTCAGCAATGCTGTGTATTTCCCCAGACAACTGAGACTGCTGTAAACTGGGTGGGAACCTTACAGCAGGCTCGTAAAGTGTTGCTGCTGCTCTCCAGTATCCTAGTGAGATCACATCTGGAGTCTGCTGTACATATTTAGTCTCCTCACTGAAGAAACGATATTATTTTCTTGGACGCAGCTCAGAGATGGTTCCCTCAACTGATTCCTTCCATGAAGGTGTTAACTTATAAGGAAAGGATGATCATATTGATCCAATACCCACGGAGTTCATGAGAATGAAAGATGATTGTATTTTTACATAGAGCACCGGAAGGAGTCAGCAACAGAAGACAATTACACAGTCAATAGAGGAATCCATTCCACTTCTCCAGCCTGTTATACAGGGACAGCAGAAGGATATTCCAGCTTTGGACCCTGTTACACCTGAACAGGAGGAGGCTATTCAGCCCCTGGAGCCTGATATACAGTTAAGGAGGAGGCCAAGAAGCTCCTCGATTTATAACACGGGACCAAGAGGAGGCTGTGCAGCACCAGTATCCTGTTACACAGCAACAGGATCAGCCCATTCAGCCTCCTCAAGTCTATCACACAAGAATTGGATGAGACTGGAAGAGGTTATTCAGCTTGAGAATTAGAGAAGGGGATAAAATTATTTGAGACTTGTGGAAAGGAAGAGTATCTGTTATATGGGAACACGAGAAGACCAAACGCTTCCTTGATCCCATTTCAGGGATGCTGGAGGTAATTGTTCAGTATGAGACAGTTATGAAGAAATATGAAGAGACCCTTCAGCTCCTCAAAAAGTTATACAGCAACAGGAAGATTTCACAAGCCCTCAAGCTCCTGACGTATCATCAGAATGAGGAGAAGCAAGTCTTGAATATGTAAATGATGACGTTCTGTCTATTGAGACTTTAATGTAGGAACACGACGTGGGCATTCAGTCCACTGAGTGTGTAAAACAGGAACAGAATTATTCCATTCAGACACTCATGCCTCTTACACAGCGATTGGAACAGATCTTTTAAAGCTTTGTGTCTGTTCCACGGGAACACTGGAAAGGGAACGTTACAGTACAGAAAGGGTAGGAATTAGGATAATCATCTTCAGTAATGAATAAAATTAGTGAGCAAACTGTTGGGAACTAAGGGAAATTGTGAGAATCCACCATTGATTAATTAACAACAGGAGATTTGCAAAGTCAAAATGAAATACATCAGAATCAGCATGGATTTTTAAAGAATTTATTTGTTAGAGTTTGTTATATATGTGACTAGCAACGTAGACAATAGGGATCCTGGAGGCGTAAAGTATCTGGAATTTGAGAAAGCATTTATTAAAGAGCTGCACAAAAGATTAAGCTGTAAAATAAGACAACATGAGTTTGGGAGGAAGTTATTCGCTTGGATAGAGGGGTCGTGAGCCAACAAAATACAGAGAGATGGAATAGATGTTTCGTTTAATGGCTGACACCTTTCGGGATTCTTTTGAGTTCAGACAGCATGACCCGACTATTTCTCATCTATTGTATTATTTGGATGAGGGGATAGAAGACTTGACAGCCACATCTTCAGCTGATGCTAAAACAGGTGGCAAAGTAGGTTGATGCAATGAAGATGTAGAAAATTTACAAATGGACTTGAACAGTTTAGATGAATGGGCCAACATTTGCAGATTAAATTTAATGTGGATCAGTATGGGATTATCCATTTCGATCAGAGGAATCGAACTTGTTATGGAAATGGAAAGCAACTAACGAGTGCTTACGGGCAGAGGGATCGGGGTGTACTTGTGCATATCACAGAAGGCCCACATGCAGGTAAAGCAGGGAATGAGAAAGGCAAGTGCAATTTCAGCATTTAATTCCAACTGAATCGAATATAAATGAAGGGAAGAATTGCTGCAACTCTGCAAGGTATTAGTGAGACTGTAACTGGCGTACTGTGTACACTTCTAGCACCCCGAGTGCAGAGGGATGTAGTTACAATGAAGGCGGTTCAGAACAAATTCATTAGATTGATTCCAGAGATGAATTTGTCTTTTGAAGAACATTTGAGCAATTCAGACCAATACTCTCTGGAGTTTAGAAAAATGAGAGGAAACCTCATTGAGGTCTGGAGGACGTTAAAGGTGATTGACAATGTCGGTGTGGAGTGGATATTTCCTCATGTGGAACAAACTAGAACAAGAGATCATAGTTTTAGGATTAGGCAGAGCAGATGTAAAACGGGGTGAAGAGAAATCACTTCTCTCAAAGGGTTGTGACTCTGTGTAATTCACTGTGTCGGAGTGCAGTGAGTGCTGGGACATTGAGTAAATGATGGGATAAGGAGAGCGACCAGGAACATGGGACTGAGGCCTCGTTGCCATCAGCCATGATTGTATTCAATGGCGGATCACGCTCGCGGGGCTGGATTGCCGACTGATGCTCCTTGTTCTTATTCAGTCTTTCGACTGTGGTACACCGGAATGGGGGAGGACTGGTTATCAAACAGGAAGCAGGCACTCTGGATATATCAGTCTCAATCAGATCGACAGAGCGTAGCCAGTGGAGTCACACTGAGTCCTCAGCTCTTCACAATCCAAATCAATGATCAGGAGGAGTTGAACAGATATACTGCTACTAAGTTTGGTGTTGAACTGAGTTGTCAAGACAGTAAGTTATCAAGAGAATGTGGAGAGTCTGAAAATTGATATACACAGGTAAAATCAATTAATGATAGTTTACCATGTGGAATATAACTGAATATATAACTTGCAATCTGTTTCAGGAAGTTTATAAGGCAGTATTATCCTGCAATGGAGAGGGATTACAGGGCTGAGTGAAACAGCTTGTACTGGAGGTTTCACTCTGGCCCGTTCAGACATGGGAAGTGTTGATCCATCTGATGCTCACATGGCACCGATGCTGTCAGTACAAACGGGATATTTTTACGCATTTGGTGGGTGGTGCGGAGTGGTGAGGGGGGAGGGGTGGGTGTGGTGTTTTGAGCTGTGTGCGAAGAAGACGGCCTTTATCTGAGACTCCATCCTTTATTTTCAAATGGACATCCGAGTACGATGGGAATGACTGTTTCTGAATGAAGAGACTTTGGGGTTTTCTCCAACATGATGTATTGTGCATGGGCACACTGCAACATTAAAGAAGTGAGAGTTCCTTCAGTTCTTCTACCTCTCTCCATTGACATGGAACCCTATAGAGCTATGTACACCATCGGGAATCCCATTATATTGGGAAAACAAAGATACACCCTGCTGAGGAGAAAACATTCACCTCATCCACTACATAGATCCTCCATCACTGAACGCTGACATTGATGCTGAAATGCTGGCAGATGAGCGATATGTCATGCACTCCTGCCTGAAACGTTCCAGATCATAGAAGCTGAATGCATCAGTGACACTAACAGCCACTGACAGTACCGTACTCCCCCTGGTGTGAAGCTGCAGGTCGTGTTGACAGAGGTGACCCAGCTCTGTGACCAGCTCCTTGTTCAGTCAGGGACCCCTCACACCCTGCTCCTGGGTTAAGTGTCCCTTGGGTAGCTGGTCTTGGAAAACCCGGAGTAGATACAGCAGATCCCTTTCCCTACACACGCTCACTCCGCGGTTTCAGAGCTTCCCCTCTCTGCAGCCTGTGCTCCATTTGTTGTTCATGTTACAGACCCAGATGCTGTAACTATAGTTCCCATGCTCCATTCAGAGTTGGATCACAAAATCCTCTGGTATCCCTGAATGTCTGAGGCAGCTCCAGCACAACCTCCAGCAAACCATCCCCAGCATCTCCACGAACTTTTCAATAACAGGAGACAGTCAGAAGCCCCTCAGCTGCAAGTGTTATACACCAGGCCAGACCACCACAAAATATTTTTCTTTTATTAAACGTAGATGTGAATTGGATGTTTCTGATGTGTTGTGATTGGCCAACCCGTTCAACATTAAGCAAAATGCAATCCATTCAAACACTCTAGTTAAACCACAATCAAAGAGATGAACAACTGGGGATAGCTTCTTTACTGGAACACTTACGCAAACAATTGATACAGTACCTTTTACTCATTAACTGTTCTAATACAGGAAAATCCCATAAACATGCCCCTTGACAAAAAGGTAAATTCAAACTCAGAATCTTATGTGCAGTTCTCCAATCCAGGACGAAGCAACTTCAAGAGAGTTTTCAGAGAGATGAGCAGCTTGGGATCATGTACTGAAACCTGCAACCCTTCTGGGATCCCTAGCAGCTTCTGATTGCTGCAGCTAAAAACAAAACGAGAAGACCTGGTCTGAGAGAGCTGTCACTGTCCTTCCATTGTTCCCACCAGTTTAATAAATCATAAAAGCCTCCTGAGTTATTTACTTCTGCCATTTTCAGGCAGCAGTTCGGCATTTCTCTATTTAAGTATTTTCTTCAAAAAAAAAACCCATAAGAAAATAATCTTTTTAAAGTGGCAGTTTCGTCACACCTTCCACTTTAAAAAAAATGACCCATCAATATTCACAGATAGCATCATTTTAAACCCCTTTTTCTTACTGTTACAGCAGACTACTATATATATATATATATATATATATATATATATATATAGTATTGACACTACGCATGCAAACATTCACAACTCTATTCTGTTTCAATCAGTTTACTCCTGCCACACAACGCCTCTGTCTTTCTTCATCCAAGTCTTGACACCTTATCAGCAAGCACGGTTTCTCGTCCAGTCACCTGTATAACTTCCAAATTGGATGGCATCAATACTAAGTGCTGTCTGAACAGACTGGAAGTTTTCTTCTTAAATTTCTCCAAAAATGTTTAGGTGTTGTGATCAATATAACGATTTGTCTCAGACACGTTATTTATAAGTTAAATGTTGAAATGTTATAAGGCCAAGCTCAAGGCCTCTTTCCCAATTGTGTAATATTTCTGTTGATGGTTTCACCGGACACTCCAACCACACATTACATAAAGGAGCAAATCTCATCTCTCCAAAAATCCTTCTCAATGACAAGTCTCCTCATGTCTCAGCATAAAATAATTACATGCTTCTGTACCTCTCAATGCTGTAACCTCTTTACCTGCTACTCCTGGCCTACACAAGTAAACCTTACTCTCACAGGTATATGTTTTAAGAAGGTCTTGCATATTCTTCTCAATGCCTAACAGAAGCCAAACTTTGACTCATGGATCAACTTATCATCATCAGCCATTTCAGCTTCTAATCTTGCCATTGTAACTCTCTGCTCTTCCACACGAGTTCTCACGACTGCAGGAAGTGAATTTTTGAACTACTCCAAAGTAAGAATCTCCCTAAGAGTGTCACAGATTGTTCTCTTTTTAATACCCTTACCCACCTTTCAAAATTAGTTTGTTTGATTCTTTCAAACTCAATGTACGTTTAACCAGGGATGCTACTTTAGATTCCTAAAATGCTTTCTGTGGGCTTCTGGCATAAGCCCATTTGCACTTCAGATTGCTTTCTTCACCCTCTCATACTGGCCAGATACCTCCTCCGATAGGGATGCAAATACCTCACTCCTTATACCTACTAGCTTTGTTTGGATCAACTAAATTCATATGGTCACTGATCAGTGCATTCGTTTAGCCACTTTCTAAAATTAAAAAGGCTTTTACATCCCTCTCATCAAATGTAGACAATGGCTGGATGTTTTTAAACAGATCCCCACCAGGCCTTTGGCTACCATAGATCTGCTCCTCCTCACTATCCTCCCGTGTCAGTGTACCATCTACCTTCATCTCTGCTTTCTAAGTCGACTTTCCTCTCAAATTGTTAACTTTTGAAGTTGAAACTCTCTCCCTCTTTCTACTTTTCTTGTTTATTTTTCTGTCTTTCTTAGTCCTCTTCTTTTCTTTTAATTCTACTTTTAATCGTATTTCAAACTCTTTCAATTCCTTTTTGTGTTCAAGCTGCCTCATCAACAATTGAATTCCAGCCATTTCCAAAAATTCTGATGGTGTTTCAATCAAACTTTAAATGCCAAGGCACAGCTGTAATTATTTCTCCTTTTTTTACAGAGGGTTGGTGTGGACTTGTTGGGCCAAATGGCCTGTTTCCATACTGTAGGGATTCTAATTCTGAACCCAATTTGGTATTGCTGATTTCGAACCAGGCAAGATTGCAAAGTTTGCTATGGACCAGATCAGACTGTTTTAAAATACTTTCAGATGGGAGCCTGGATGCTAACCTTGTCTTATAGTAATGGTAGATGCGAAATGAGTGTTACAGATGTGATGCTGCTGGTCAAACCACACAGCTTAAAGCAACACACCATTTAGTTAAAATCTGTAATAATAACATAGACAAAAAGAAGAGCAACAAAGAATAACTTAACTACTGGAAATCTTATCAGAATAAGAGATACAGTATCTTCTACTAATGAACTATTGCAATGTACTACCATCCCATAAATACATCCCTTGGCAAAAAGACACGCCCAAGGCCATTCAGTCTTCCTCGATCAGTTCAAAGAGACAAACACACAAGTCACAATTTCAGTGGACAGGCGCAGATTCAAAGCTGCTGAAACCCCAATCCAACATGGAGCAGCACATGGGACTCTCCGGAAAGTGAACAACAGCCTGACACACCACCCCACCCCCTTGTCCATGGAGCACCACATGGGACACACCGGGAAGTGAACAGCAGCCTGACACATACCAATTCATTGTTTCTGCGCTTCACAATGCCAGCACTCCATACACTCGGGAACCAAAAACCAAAGAGAAAGTGAAGACTGCAGATGGTGGAGATCAGAGCTGAAAATGTGTTGCTGGAAAAGCGCAGCAGGTCAGGCAGCATCCAAGGAGCAGCAGAATCGACTTTTCGCATGAATTTCCTGAAGAAGGGCTCAGCAGCAAATGTTGTCATCATTAAATCTGTATTATACAGCCCAAGTTTCAAACATCAGATGGGTTAAGCTAATGAAGTACTCTCTGGAGCAGTGAGTAGTTAAAGTTAATAATGGTCAAGGAATGGCGTCAGAAATCAGCTCATGGCCAAAGGGATCACCACATTTGTGATTCGCCAGTTTCAACCATAACATGCGTGTTCCCCTCTATGCCACTTACCACCCTGACTTGGAAATATGCCGCTGTGCCTTCACAGTCGTTGGATGAGAATCCTGGAATGCCCTCCCTAACGGCATTGTGGGCCAACCCACAGCATGTGTACTGCAGCAATTTAAGGAAAAAGCTCACCATCACCTCCTCAAGAGCAAATCGAGATGGACTATTAATGCTGGCCAGCCAGCAACACCCAAGTCCCACAAATGAATGAAAAAAGATATTGGCCAGGATGGGATGGTTGTCCAGGAAGGAAATGGAGTTTGTAAAGATAATAGAGGACAATGACCTCCACACACCCAATAATTAGATATCAAGGGTGAGAGACAAGAGCTGAAAATGTGTTGCTAGAAAAGGGCTCATGCCCGAAACGTCGATTCTCCTGCTCCTTGGATGCTGCCTGACCTGCTGCGCTTTTCCAGCAACACATTTTCAGCTCTGATCTCCAGCATTGGCACTCCTCACTTTCTCCTGAGAGACAATGGTTCACATCTGAACATGATCAGGTCAACGTAGAGACCCATGAGTAACACTGCCAGAAGCAAGGAGGGAGACAGTAATTGAACAAGTTCAATGGTGCCATTAGTAGCGGTTTGCAGAGTGAATATCTGGATTCAGAGTGTTAACATGAACAATAAAACTGACAAGAAGTGAAGTCTATATGAAAGAACAATAATGCAGTCATAACTGGGTTATAGAAAAAAGTCTGAATGGTGAGACTTACCAGGGACACCAACGATAGACAGGAGAGGATAATAAAAATATTGAATAATGCGAAGAGCATAATAGATCCGTGATGATAATGATAACCGATCATAATATGTTGAAAGAAACCAAACATGATCAGATAAGCTCCTGTCCATTGTTATAACATTTCAGTCCAATATTCTCAGATTCTGATCCATTGTTGGAAATTTCCAGTCAAATATTCTCGGTTTCTGATCTCTCCTCCCACTCTCTCTGGAGGTGCTGATCCCTGTCAGTACTGTCGGTGATTCTCCCGCTCATACTATGGCATATTACATTGAATGGAGCCCATTTATCATTGGAACATACCTTCCACTGGGATAATTACGAAACATGGAGACTGACATTAATCACAGTCACTGAACAAACAGGTTCAGTTAACCCCTTCCTTCTATAACATTTCATATCGCAATAAAAGGGAACATTTACTCAGTCTGGATAGAATGGATGAGGGTTACTGACGGAAGGACTATAAATCTTTCTTTATTTTTACTTTTTCCGTGTATGTGGGAATATTGCCAGAACACTGCAGGGCTGTATGTGTCCCACTCTCTTTGTAAAGGGCAGAGGATAAAATAACAGGCCACCTACAAAAGATGTTGGTGGGGAAATTTCTGGATACATTAACGCAAAGGAGAAAGTGAGGATTGCAGATGGTGGGGATCAAAGTCGAGAATGTGATGCTGGAAAAGCACAGCAGGTCAGGCAGCATCAGAGTAGCATCGACATTTCTTGTGTAAGCTTTTCTTCTGGAATGAGGCTTGTCGCCCAAAGATGCTAAGAGATAAATGAGAAGGGGATGGGGTTGGGGGAAGATAGCTGATAATGAGGTAGGTAGATGAAGTTGGGGTTAGAGGTGATATGTCGGAGAGGAGGGTTGAGCAGATAGGTGGGAAGGAAGATGGTGATAGGGGCAGTGCTGAGTTGGAAGATTGGATCTGGGATAAGATGGTAAAGCAAAAATGAGAAAACTGGTGAAATCCACTTTGATCCCATGTGGTTGTAGGGTCCCAAGACTGAAGCTGAGTGGTGGAGGAGCTCCAAGACCTGCGTGTCCATGGTGGAGTGGGAGGGGGAGTTCAAGTGTTCAGCCACAGGGTGGTGGGGTTGGTTGTTGCCGGTGTCCCAGAGATATACTCTGAAGTGTTCCACATGTTGGCGTCCTGTCTCCCCAGTGTAGAGAGACATCAGGAGTAATGGCGACGTGTGTAGAAGTGCAGGTAAAACTCCGAATGGTGTGGAGGGATCCATTAGGGTCTCGGACCGAGGTGAGGATGCAGGTTTCCCAATTTTTACGGTGGCGGGGAAGATGCCAGGAATGGAGGGAGAGTTGGTGGGTGACGTGGACCCGAAAAGGGAGCTGTGTTGGGAATGTTCTTTATGGAATGTAGATCGGGGAGCGGATGGAAACATATTCCTGGTGGTGGCGTCTGTTTGTAGGTAGCGCAAATGGGGGAGGATACTGCGTTGTATCTTGGTGTGATGGAAGGTCAGGAACAGAGTGTTCTTTCCCTATTGAGTTTGGAGGGAAAAAAGTTGAAGGCAGAGGCACAGGAAGTGGATGAGATGCTCTGGATGGCATCGTCGACCAAGTGGGAGGGGAAATTAATGTTTTTGAAGGAAGAGGCCATGTGTGATATACACTGGGTTCAGAGTGTGGTACTGGAAAAGCACAGCAGGGCTGGCAGCATCCGAGGAGCAGGAAAAGTCGAAGTTTTGGACAAAAGTCCTTCATCAGGAATCGGGTTTTAGCACCAAATATCGGTTTTCCTGCTCCTCAGATGTTGCCTGACATGCTGTGCTTTTCCAGCACTACACTCCTGAATCTAATCTCCCGCATCTGCAATATTCACTTTCGCCTACACGCTAGGTTCAGCCAGTTCTGTAATACTGCCTTTAATTCTGTTCTCACTGCTGTAGGAAAATGTTGTTAAACTTGAAAGAGTTCAGAAAGGATTTCCAAATTTATTGACATTTTTTGGAGAGCGTGGTGGTGTCGAGTGATGTTGAGGTATGCCGAGAGTATGAATGGGCTGGGGCTATATTTCCTGGAGCATTGGTTCTGAGGAGTGACCTTTCTGAGGTTTATTGCGGTGAATCCTGATGCTCCAGGGTGAGCAATGCCAACGACCAGGAAATAGACAGAACAGTTATTCACATTGAAACTGGATAATTACTCATCGACAACATGTTGGCGAACGATGGAGGTAGACTGAAGAATGTGACTGGCTGGAGGAATCAGAATTTGGAGGGTCCAATCACATGAATGAGAACAAAAATAAAGGCATTACCATATCAACTGAAAGTATTAGTTATACCACATTCTAAATCCACCTCAGTGAACCAGACCAGACACCATAAACCCAGAGGAGATATCTGTTTGGCATGGAGGTAGACTGAAGAATGTGACTGGCTGGAGGAATCAGAATTTGGAGGGTCCAATCACATGAATGAGAACAAAAATAAAGGTATTACCATATCAACTGAAAGTATTAGTTATACCACATTCTAAATCCACCTCAGTGAACCAGACCAGACACCATAAACCCAGAGGAGATATCTGTTTGACATGGAGCACTGCGCAGACCAGACTAGTGCACTGCTGAACACCACCCTGCAATCAGTCCACAGTGGAACACTGTGCATACTATAGCAGTCCTTGTTCTATAAACCCAGATGAGATATGTGTTCAGCAGGGAACACTGTGCAAACCGGGCTGGTGTACTGTGCAGTACAATGGCAATCTACCTAGAGTGGAAAGGTACGCTGGCCACATAGTGCTTTGATCTATAAACCCATATGAGATATGCAACCAGGGTGTGGAGCTGTGTCCATCAACCCAGTGCATTGTTCACTATATTAGAACATTGTGTTAGATCACTGCCCAGCGTTGGGAAACTTGCAGCCCATGCTGGACGTGACAGGATGTGCAGCTCCCATCCAATTACAGCTCCATATCTCCATTGTGCCATGACAAGGGGGTGCTGTGGGTGTGAACATCACTGCCAGAGAGAGATGGCGGGGGAATCAGTTTAAGTATCAACAAATGGGAGGGATATAGTGTATGAGGGAGCGAGACTGAGAGACAATTTCATGGAAGGATGTGTTCCCAGGATCCAGAATGCTGCAATGAAGACATTTCAACAGTATTCTGCAACATGAACCAATGTTTCCAAGAATGATGGGTAAACTGGATATTGGTGTGAGCTCAGATGATGGAGAGTATTGGATGAGCATTTGTTCTGCAGCTTTTTAACTGGGAGGAGGGTCAGCAGAGTCTTCGACACATTGGGCTGAATCTAACAATATTTTGTCTCAGTGTCATTTTCACTGAGTATGACAGAAGGATTGTCTGAATGAGACTGAACTAGTTTGCTGGTGATATCTCATTGAACTCACCTCATTAACTATCTACCCCACCCCATGGCGACATACTCATTCAATGTCAGCTCAATTTCCTTTATGGTTGGAGGTACTCACCAATGCCCGCATGACTCTAAATATTCCGTGATCCCTGGCACTGGTGCATCATCAAAAGGCCAATGGGCACACTGTTTCTCTGTTTGGAGCTGCCCTGCACGGGTTACCCCGAGCATGGCAGATAAGAGGCAATTACACCACGGTTTGTCAACAGAGTTACGGAAGTCCTGGTGAATGGGCTAGTACAGAGGAAGACCATTCTTTTCCCAGAGTAGGCCATACTACCAGACCCATAGAGCATGGTCTGAGATCACCACCCAGCTCAGTGCAGTATCTGCGGTCTGAAGAAATGTCCAGCAATAAAGGACGAGCATCAATAACCTTCTGCATTCTGTCAGGATTAGGGTCACTGTATTCTCTCTGCTCCCTCACACTCACTGTATTTCTGCTACAGCACCTACTTCCCGAACAACTTCATGCTCCACCACTCTCATTACTGCTTACAGTCTCTCTTTCTCTCTCTCTCTTTCTCTCCCCATCCACTTTACCCCTCCACCAACCCACCTTCCCCCCACACACACACACCAATAACACTGCATAGATACAACACTGTAGAATGACAGTCTCCGGACACCTCACCATGTCCCCCACCTACACCAGCGCTAACAGCACGGCCACACACCACCACCCACCCTCGCTCCATTTCTCCTATTCCAGGAGAAACAGCCTGGAATAAGACAGAAAGGGCCAAGCCGGGTGGTGGAGTGCCCGATATCCGTTACCTTCCCCCCTACTCCCGCCATGTGTGGAGGATCCTGGTACGAGCCAGAGAGGACCTGGACGTCGTGTGAAGATTCTGAAACATCCACGTCCCACCAACTGAGTAAGGAGCAATGTTCAGTGAAGGGCAATTCTCACTTTAAACCAACCGGCAGCTCCGTTTATTCCCGGCACAACATAGAAGCCGTGACCCTGATGCCATCTCCCTTTTGTGTCGAGCTAGTATAAATGGAATTCCCAAGGTCTCGGTGGGCAGGAGGGTGGGCTCACAACTCATCGTCACCACCACTTTCCAGGAAGGGAGCTCCTACACTTCCTCCTGTAAACACCTCAGGTGCTGAAACTATTTTCTGCTCTCTCCACTTGTCCTGACATCGTCAATAGTCTGTACTCATATTCACCAAGTGCCCTATATTCTGATGTTCCATTCAGCCCTTCGGACCTGCTACACAGGAGCAGATTGAGACCACTCTGACGATTAGGTGTAGTTGCAGAAATGTGCTTGGAAAATCCAGGCTGGGTCAGAAAGTGACCCCGCCACCCCCAATCCCTCTTTTCAGGCTTCCCCTTTCTGTAACTTCTGCTCCAGATGTGGGTCATGTTACAGACCCAGATTCACTGGGAATTCAGCTGCCAGACCCCACTCAGGGTTAACCCAAACAAATCGTCTGCTCTCCTGGAATGCAGCATTGTACAACATGACTTTCAGGAAAATAACCAGTTACTTTTGAAAAGCATAACATGAGAACATAAGAAATGGGAGCAGGAGTAGGCCATTCGGTCCCTCAAACCTGCACTATCATTCAATAAGAGCATAGCTGATCTACTCCAGGGCCCAACTCCACTTTCCTGCTAACCCCTTCCATCCCTAAACTCGCTGATATGTCAAAAGCCAATCCACCCCGTCTATAAATGCATTCAGTGCCCCTTGGATGCTACCTGAACGGTTGTTCTTTTTCAGCATTACATTCTTTCAACACAGACACACATATATACACACACATGCTCACAACCACTCCACACCCAACCACACACACAAACACACAAATCTGCGAAAGACACAGAGGTGCACAAACAGACATAGAGACATATACATGCCAAGCGACATGTGCGCACGCGCGCGCGCACACACACACACACACACTCACAAAACACACACAGCCGCATATTTCACCAGTTTCCTCATTTCCCCTTCCCTCAATTATTCCAGATCCATCCCTCCAACTCGGCACCTCGTTCTTGAACTGTACTACCTGTCCATATTCATCCCCACCTATCCACTCCACCCTTCGGTCTGACCTATCACCATCACCCCAACATCGTTTAACAATCGCCTTCCCAGCTACCTTGCCCCAGCACCACCCCCGCCCATTTATCCCTCAGCTCCCTTTGCCAACAAGCCTCATTCCTAATGAAGGTATTATGCTGGATATTTCGACTCTCCTGCTCCTTGGATGAGGCCTGAATGGTTGTGCTTTGTCAGCACCACACTCTTTCAACACAGACACACGCACGAACACACACCAACACAGAAACGCATATCCAGACTGACACAGACACAGACAAACAGACAGACACAAACACACGCACAAACACACAGACAGCCACGCTTCCCACCCGCGAAGACATCCACACTCTCCCTCCACACACAGACACCAACACTCCACACACACACACACACACACACACACACACAGGCTCACACAAAGGCACACACAGACACACAAACACACGGACAGACATACTCAAATAGTCAAATACACACCCGCATTCCTTACACATGCACACATACACTAATATAGACACACGCAAACAGATTTATACACTCAAACAGACACACACTAACACACACGATGACACATGCAAAAAACACACATACGCATACATACACACAGATACAAACACACACACACAATACACACACATACATATCCAGGCACACAGATACACACAGACAGACATACACACACAAGCTCACAGGCAGAGACACACACATATTGACATACACCACATAGAAAACACACCCATACAAACCATCACACAGGCACGCACGCACACACAGACTCTCTCACACACAGGTACACACAGATGTCCACAACCACCCATAAACAGACACCCAAAATCCCCACAGACATGCATACGCACAGATGTACACAGACACATAGGCACGCACACACGCAGACACACAGTGACACACAAAGACATGCACACACAAGCGCGCATGCATACACACAGCTGCTCACACACAGATTTACAAACACACACATATAAAAACGGACAGACACACACACACAGTAAAATGCAATGTTTAGTGATAGTGACTTACCCTTGCAATTAATCTTTCATGTAAGAAAGGATTGAAAAGTCCTAAAACACAGCAGCAGAGCATGGCATTTTATCACTTTCAGCAAAAGAGGGAGAGATGGAGGGAGAGGGAGATGGAGGAAGGGAGGCTTTGAACCCCATTCAATGATCCATCCCAAAACAATACATTTCCCATTGCACACAGATGCAGAGATAGAAATGCAAATATACATACACATCCTAATGCAGAACACACTGAGAGATAGAAAAACATAGGTACACATATAGACACACACAAAACGATAAACACGGACAGATATATGCAGATGCATACTTGGACATGCAATCACCCATGGAACCATAGAGTTATACAGGGGGTTTGAAAACAGACTTATTAACCCATACACTCAATGCTAACGATAATCTCGAACTAAACTTGTCCCCCGTTCCTGCGCTTGGACCATTTGAGTTGCTGGAAGACATGAGTCTGCCCAACGTGGTGCTATTATTAAACAAACTGGCACGGAAAAGCGAGGGAACAATAGACCAGTGAGCCTGACTTCGGTGGTGGGCAAGTTGTTGGGGAGAATCCTAACGACAGGATTTACATGTATTTGGAAAGGCAAGGACTGATAAAGGAAAGTCAACATGGCTTTGTGCATGAGCGATCATGCCTTACGAGCTGGATTACTTTTTCTTGAAGAAGTCACAAAAAGCATTGATGAGGGCAGAGCAGTGGACGTGACCTATATAGACTTCAGTAAGGCATTCGACAAGATTCCCCATGAAAGACTGGTTAGCAAGGTGAGATTTCATGTAATACAAGGAGAACTAGCCATTTGGATACAGAACTGCCTCAATGGTAGAAGAGGATAGTCGTGGTGCAGGGTTGTTTTTCAGACTGGAGGCCCGTGACCAGTGTGTGCCACAAAGATTGATGCTGGTTCCACTGCTGTTCATCATTTACATAAATGATTTGGATGTGAACACAGGAGGCATGGTCAGTCAGTTCATATTTGACACCAAAATTGAAGGCGCAGTGGATAGAGAAAATGATTACCTCAGAGCATAACGAGAACTTGATCAGACGGACCAATGGGCTGACGAGTTGCAGATGGAGTTTAATTTCGATAAATGTGAAGTGCTGCAGTTTGGAAAGAAAAATCGGGGATTGGCTTGTACATTTAATGTTGATATCGTGGGGAACGTTGCAAAACAAAGAGACCTTGGAGTGCAGGTTCATAGTACTTTGAAAGTGGAGTCGCAGGTAGACAGGATAGTAAAGAAGGTGTTTGATATGCTTGTCGTTTTTGGACAGTGCATTGAATGTAAGAGTTGGAAGGTCATATTGCGGCTGTACAGGACATTGGTTCGGCCACTATTTAATATTTCGTGCAATTACGGTTTCACTCTTCGAGGAAGGATGTGTGAAACCTGAAAGGATTCAGAAAAGATTTATAAAGATATTGCCAGGGTTGGATGTTTTGAGATTTATGGAGAGGCTGAATATGCCGGGGTTATTTTCCCTGCAGCATCAGCGGTTGAGTGGTGATCATAGAGGCTTATATACTCACAAGTGGATTGGATAGTGTCAATACCACTGGTCGTTTTCCCATGGTAGCCCTTTCCAAAGCTAGAGGATATAGTCTGAAGGTCAGAGAGGAAAGACTTAAAAGGGATCTAGGGGCAACGTTTTCAAAGAAAGGGTACTGTATATGTAACGAGCTGCCAGAGCAAGTTGTGCAGGCAGGGACAATTACAACAGTTAAAAAGCATCTGGATGGACACATGAAAAAGGAAGTGTTTAGGGAGATATGGGCCCAATGCTGGCAAATGGAATTACATTAATGCAGGGCATCTGTTTGGCAGGATCGAGTTGGATAGAAGGGTGTGTTTCCATGCTCCACAGTTCTATGACACTCTATCTTCAGTAAAGTTTTCTCCAGTCATCTTAAAATTACCCCCTTATCTTGAAATCCACCATCCGAAGGAAAGGGCTCCTGCCATTCAACTTTATCTTGCCCTTCATTGTTTTATAAACCTCTATAAGGTTCATAAGGTCTCAAGGTCTATGCTGCAGTGGAACAGGTCCCAGTCCATCGAACCTGTCCTTATAACTTAAACACTCCATTCCCAGAAACAGCCTGGCAAATCTTTGTCTGAACCTCAATGTAACTCGTTGAACAGAACTGCACACAGTACTTCAGGAGAGACCTCACGTGTGTTTAGCACAAGCTAAAGATAATGTTCCAGCTCCTGTACTCAAAGTCCTGAGCAATGAAGGTCAGCAATCAAAGCGCCTTCATAACCAGCCTGCCTACACATGATGCAAACTTCAAAGAAATATATCAGAACCCCTAGATATCTCTGTTCTACAACGCTACCAATGGCTAGACATTTAATTGTGTATATTCTCTCGTTGTTTGTTTTACGAAATTGTGATACATTGATTGATTGAAATTAAACTCCATCTGCCACTCCTCAGCCCAGTGAGTGATAATACTGGGGAAGAAAGGCTGGACAGCAATCAGCTGACTTGGATCATTTCGTGGTTTTAAGAAGAGGGCAGTCAAACGTTACAGGCGGGAAAGAGTGATTGGTGTTTTTGATCCAGAAAGTAGGCTCTTTCTTCGTCTCTGGTGTTCAGTAATAAATATCTATTCCAGATCCTTTCTCGTGCAGAGTGTCTCTGTATATGTCTTTCCCTCATATTGCAGATGACAGATAAAAGCCACGTAAGGTGAAAATCATAACCAAGCAATTAAAGATTTTCATAGTTTATCTCGAAGGCAAAGCATATAAACTCAACATCCTATAGCTGAGTGAGAATCTTTCATCTGTTCAACAAGATGATTCTTTTAACTGTGTAATTCAATAAAGTTAAGCAAACCACACCGAGCTGAAAGCTGACATTTAAAATGTGACCCAAAATCTGGGCATGGTTTCAGTCTTGTGTAGTGGGTAACGCCCATGCCTCTGAGCCAGAGCTCTGGGTTAGATTCCAATACCTGAACTTGTGTGGTATTGTCTCTCACTCTGGACCAGAAGGTCTGGGTTCAAGACCTGCCTGTCAAGAAGGTATGTCACAGTATTTCAAAACAGCCTGATGAACAAACAGGAGAATAATGTTGCAGCTTTAGGGATTGTTGACAGGTGGTGGTTGTGTCCCTACCTCTGAGCCCAAAAGTCTAGATAAAAATACCACAGAGGTGTTTCATAATGTGGCTGAACAAGTTGGTAAAGTAATTTTATAATTGTGCTGTGATGAAGAAGGAAGAGGAGTCAGTATTGAATTTCAGAATCCGGGCCCAGGTTTCCGGAAAACACAGCCATTCGTATTGATTGGACTCACGTTTGCGCATTCTATTCGTTTATAAAATCATGAAGACCATGGATAGGGTGAGTAGTCAGGGTTTTTACCCCATGTAGGGAAGTCCACAACTAGTGGACATAGAATTAAGGTGAGATGGCCAAGATTTAAATGGGACCTAAGGAGACCATTTTCACAAATGGTTTATGTATGCAGTGAGCTGCCAGACGAAGTGGTGGAGGATGGTACAATTACAACATTTAAAACGTATCTGGATGTGGTCATGAATTGGAATGGTTTAGAGGGATATGGTACAAATGCTGGAAAATGAAACTAAGTTAATTTATGACATCTGGTTGGCAAGAATGAGTTTGACTAAAGGGTCAGTTTCTGAGCTGTACATTTCTATGATTCATTGATCTTATTTTTAAAAATGATCTCTTTGTAATGTTATGTAACCTTCTTCACTTTCCATTATATAACTAAAATTGGTGTCATCTGTAAACTTGCTTGACATACATTGCATAATGCTCATCTAAGTCACTGAGATAAATGACAACCAAAAGTGGATCCAATACCAATCTCTGCGGAACGCCGCTGTTCACAGGCCTCCTGTCCCAAAGACAACAATCCTCCACCATCCTCTGCCTCCTTCCAATAAGCTGAAACACACATACACGCATACAGACATAGAGAGCGAGGCACAGTTCTGTCTTTAAGACAGAGATGGATGAGTTTTAATTGATAAGTGGATCAAGGTTACAGTGAGACGGCAGGAGAATCATTTTGAGAAACATGTTAGCCATGATTGAACTGCAAATCATACTTGGTGGAACCAAACAGTCTAATTATGCACCAATTTCATACGCTTTTTGGTTTACACTATGAGAAATGTCTACCCAAGAGAAGAGTGGAGGCTGAATTTGATAAATACTTGCCTGAACAGAGTCAATGGGAATGTGAGATAGGTTTGAGGGGCTGAATGGACTATGTATTTCCTATTGGTTGTGCCCTCGTTTTTAAAATGGGGAGCTGACTTGCTTTGAGGCTCGTACACTTTTAAATTTCGAGTTTATACCATTGAAGATTGAGATAAGGATGTTCTTATCTCCTTCGGGTTGAGCCGTCTGTGGTATTCTCATCCCCAGGAAACAGTGAAGGCTGGGCCATACGGTCATAGAGTCCGAGAGATGTGCAGGCCAGAAGCAGACCTTTCAGTCCAACACACCCATGCTGACCACATATGCCAACTCAATCTGGTCCCACCTGCCATATCCCTCCAAAAACCTCCTATTCATATTCCTATCCAGATGCCTTTTAACTGTTGCAATTGTACCAGCCTCCACCACTTCCTCTGGCAGCTCATTCCTTACCACCCTCTGCATGAAAGAGTTGCCGTTAGGTCTCTTTTATATAGGTCCCTCTCACCCTAAACCTATGCCCTCTAGTTAAGGACTCAATTACCTCAGGGAAAATACCTTGCCTATTTACCCTATCCATGCTCCATAGAGATTTTATAAACCTCTATAAGGTCACCTTTCAAAGACAATCGATTACTTTAATGTGCAGTGACTACAGCAATTTTAAACACAACAGCCAAAAACGAAATTAATAATGGATATTATTGGTTGTGTTGTTAAGGGGACACATGTTTGTCAGGCTAATAGCAACTCTCCCCTCTCCTCAGTGTCTGAAGTTCAAAATTGAGCACATGACTGACATTGCAGATGGTTCTATCGTTGCATCAGAAAGACAGCATTTTTGACCGGATAACGATTCCCCCAAATGTTAATCTATATTCTGTGCTCATCTTTCAAACCCTCAGGGATCAGGATCATTGACAGTACGAACTCCGCCTGGTCATCTGACAACAAATAGCCCGAATGGAGGATCACTGAGATCAGAAACAAATCGACAACCAGCTACACAGTACAGCAGGAGGCCATGCAACCTTTCTGAGCTGTTAAACAGGAACAGGAGAGCCCTGGTCCGCTACCAGGAAATACAGAGTCGAGATAATTACTTATTTTCAGGTTGAAAAGCTGTAAATAGTGGAATTCCTCAGGAATCAACGTGAGGTCAGCAACAGTTTACAATGATTTGGATGAAGGGGCTGAGTGGGTTGGAGCTCAGTTTGCTCATACACCAGGATAGTCATTTAGCAAGATTTCATGTGGAGGCAGAACACTTGCAATGGAATACAGATAGGGGAGGACAGTGAGTAAATCTTCGCCAAAAAAAAAACAGTACAATGTAGGTGATGGGAAGTTTCTGTTTGGGAAGAAGCATAAAACGACCTTAAATTATATAACTGGACACAGAATGCAGAACTCTGTGGTACAAAGGGATTCGTCTGTCCTGCCACATAAATCACACGAAGTTAGTCTGTACAGGCAGCACGTGATTGGAAAATTAAATGAAATGATACTTTTTCTTGAAAAGAGAATTGGGCTGATCTCAAGGATGTTTTACTGCATCTGTACAGGCCGTTGCTGAGACCACATCTGACGCACTGTCTATGGTTGTAATTCCCCTGAAGTGAAAAACAAATTGCTTTTGAAATGTTTCAAAGGTGTTTCTCTTCACTCGTCCTTGCGATGAAAGCATTGAATGATTAAACGATTCGGCCTGAGAATGAGAAATGTTCTTATTAACCATATAAGGTTTTGAGCTGGTGAATACCTGATGAATATTTTATCCTCTATGAGACAATAAGACTGGGGAGCTATTTTAAGAATAAGGTGCATTCATTGAAATGCAGATATTGTGAAGATATTACAAGTTGTATTATAAAAGTATACGGGAACATATAAACACATCTTCAAATCTCGTGGCCCTATTTGTTCTGGAAGAAGTGGCTGGGTGTCCAGCAGCAACAGTGATGTACCTACACGGAGCAGGGAATGTGCTGGAGTCCTACAGTTCATACACTGTTCAAGCAGACTTCATTTGGTCCAGTTTGGGACCGGATATCGTTATTGTGTGATTCAAGTCAGAGCAGGGAAAATGCATCCTTCCTGAGAAGGAACAGCCTGTTTTTTTCCCTCTCTCTCTCTGTGTTCCTCTTCTCAGCAATGTGTGTGAGCTGAAGACTCCTCATTCGTCTGTACCAGTCATGGAGATTTCCTGTCAAAGATTCATTGGAATCACCCCACAGCCTGAAGTAAAGGCAATCCAGCTGAATCCACCTGTTCCAGGAAGTGATCCTATTGCCAGTAGCTTCTAAGAGCAAACAGCTCTATGAGCTGAATGATATTTGGAACAATCACTTTTGTTTCCTTTCGCCATGAGTTCAATTACTATTTGGCACAGTTCTTTCAAGTTAACGTTCTGCAGAGTTTATATTTTTCTGTTTGTCATCAAATGTGTGCACGTGTCAGTATGTTTAGAGAGGGAAACATCGACGCACAGATTTACAATCGTCAAACTGTTTGTCATTCATCTTTCCATCCGAGTTTTAATAACTTTGTTTCGGTCATAGACTTGTTAATTTGAGCAGATTAAAGAATCCTGCCTGACTTGTTCCTAATCCTCACACAGTCTGAGACCTATATTATTGATCATATCACCAACCCAGTAACATTAACATTTGCAATGAGCAGCGGAAGCATGGAATGAGGAAAGGGAATAATGCCCTGAACTATTGATCAGTGAGCCTGACGTCATTGGTGGCACGTTGTTGGAGAGCATTGAGAGGGGCAGGATTTACATGTATTTGCAAATGTAACACCTGATGAAGGAGAGTCAACAACGCTTTGTGCATGGGAAATCATTTCGAACAAAGTTGATTGCATTCTGTGAACAGGTGACAAAGAAGATTGGTGATGGCAGTATGGCAGATGCTGTCCATATAGATTCAGCAAGGCATTCAACAGGATTCCGCATAGCACACAAGTTAGTAAGGTTAGGTCATAAATAGATCCAAGATAAGCTAGCCAAATGACTACAAAACAAGAGTGAGCTAGGAGATACAGGGCGGTAGATGACTGGTTTTCAGACCGGAGGGCTCTGACCAGTGTTGTGCCACAAGGAACCGTGCTGAATCCGCTGCTTTTCATTATTTATATAAATGATTTGAATGTGAATATTTGCCTGTTTATTATGTTTACAGATTATATTAAAATTAGAGTTGCAGTGGCTGGTAAGGTTTACCTCAGACCACGATGAGACCTTGATCAGATGGGCCAATGGGCCAAGGAGTGACAGATGGAGTTCAATTTAGATAAATGCGAAGTATTGCATTTTGAAAAGGTAAAATAGGGCAGGACATATGCAATTAATGGTGAGGTCCTCGGGAGCGTTGTTGAACAAAAGGGCACAGGATCATAGATCCTTGAAAGTGAAGTCGCAGGTAGATAGGGTGTTGAAGGAGGGGTTTGGTATGATTGTCTTTATTGATCAGCGCATTGACTATGCGAGTTGGGAGATCGGGTTGTGACTGGGCAGAATGCTGGTGAGGCAGATTTAGAATATTGTGTTTAGTACAGTTCGCTCTGCTACAGGTAGGATGTTGTTAAAATTGAGAGGGTGCAGAAAAGTTGTTTAAGAATATTGCTGGGCATGGAGGGATTAGGCTACAGGGAGAGGCTGGACAGACTGGGGCTTGTTTACTCTGGAGCATTGGAGGCTGAGGTGTGACATTATAGAGGTTTTTAAAATCATGAGGAACATGGATAATCTGAATAGCCAGGGTCTTTTCCCATGTTAGGGGAGTCCAAAGCTATAGGACAAAGGCTTAAGGTGAGAGGAGAAAGATAGTAAAGGGTCAATGCTTTCATGCAGGTTGTGGTGTGTGTACGGAATGAGCTCTCAGCGAAAGTGACGGAGGCTGGTACAGTTACAACATTTAAAAGACATCTGGATATGCATATTAATAGGAAGGATTTAGAGGAATATAGCCTTAATGCTGGCAAATGGAACTAGATCAGATTGGGATGTCTGAATTATGTAGACAGGACTCCTTGCTGCATGACACTGTAAGGGAGATCAGGAGAAATTCTAAAAGGACCATCTGAGCGGGAATTCTCTTCTCCAGTGGTATGTGGCGCCTCTTTGTTCATATTTATCCAAAGCTGAGTTAGTTAAATATTTGACACAAAAGTGAGTCACAGATGATGGGATACGGAAAGAAAAGTGGGGCTGAGACCACAACTTGATCAGCCACAATCGTTGTGCCTGGTGGAGAAGGTTCATAGTGTCTAATACTCTAACCCTGCTCCTGTTCTGATGTTCCATTCAGACCCTCCAACTTGCTAGATAGGTGCAGTTTGAGGCCACTTACTGCTACAGCTTCCCTAACTCTCTGGAATAGAGAATTCCTGACATTCACCACCCCTTGTTTGAAGAAATCACTGCTTGCTCCTACACGATGACCTATTGATATGAGCAATAGAGGTGAATACAAGGACTCAGCAAAGAACAACTGCTCTTGATATAAAGGCAGTATTTAACTGAGGGTGACATCAAGGAGCCTGAGCAAAATCGCACTTCATCAGAATCCATTGCAAACTCTAAAGTGTTTGGAATCATCCACAGCACAATGGAACATGTTTGCCATCAGTGGGCACCAATCATCTCAGCCATGGGACATCTCGGCAGGAAATCCTCAGGGTAGCTACCTCAGCCCAGGCATCCCCAGTTTGTCAATAGGGAATCCCTGCTGTGAGGATGCAGACCATTCATCCATTTGAGTCCACATCCATCAGAAATGGGGATATTCACTGTGTTTTACATAATATTCAGAAAGCTTCCTCATCTCTGACCTCCTGATGCAGTCTGTGTCTATGTGCAACAGGACTGAGACAATGCTCAAGCCTGTGCTGTTAAACTGTCGGTAACATTCATGAAACACCGCTGCAAATTTCCACAGTAAATGGAAGAGTTCACTCGCTACCTCAATCTGGCTTCACAGGAATAGGGGAAAGTCGTTCAGCCCATCAAAACTACTGGACAAGAAGAGGGACAGCACATTCAGTCCCTCCTGCCGTTAAACAGGAAGACAAGGAGTCTGCTTACACGGGATCAGAAAGTGACCATTTCACACCTGGAGTCACTTGCAAAGGAACAGGAAAAGGAACATTCAGATTGTGATGTTACTAACACAGGAACAAGAAAGTGTCAGAGATGCTTCAGCATAACAAACAAATGGAGCAGGAAATGCACAGATGGACTGTTCCATGGTATTCCTCGTGGCTTCATTATTCGTAGTGCATCCGTGTTCTGTTAGCATGCTTTTCTGGCAGTGGGAAATAAACCATTTTTTAACGAATCTCAAAGGGATCTTCCGTCGCAGAGAGAGCAGACCTATGTTCTCTCTGGAATTCAGAAGCTGGTGGGGAATGGCTAACTTTCTCAGAATGAAGGTATTGTAGCTGCTGACAGGATTATGGACAATGTAACGTTGAGTGGAGGGTCACATGGTAACTGCATTACAGTGTTCAGAGTTCTTTCAGAGCCTGTACCTCTCTGTTAATCGAAATAAGGTCTATGCACTGGCAGATAAACTATAGGGAAGCGAGCATCTAATGGAAAGTAATGGAATTTCTCACCTTATCAATTGCTGCTTGGGACAAAATGAGTGTCCGTCCATAACCGTCAAGTTTCATCTTCATTTACTCTTACATTGCTATAGGTTAACCACATAGTTCCCGCTCTCTCTCCTGATGGTACCATCATGCCAGGGTTCAGTCTGGTGAAACTCGTTTGCACTGTCTCGGTGACGTGGCGATCATTATTTCTGAAGTAGACTCAGTCTGTACATAATACCCCAAATTCTCTTTCAACAAAACACTACCATTGAGTAAGGTATATTTACTGTGGTACTCAAGTATTTTGCATGAAATACAATATATCATTTCCAGTTATAATTACTTTCTGTCGAATCTGAATTATGTTAGTGACTTATAACCAAGGACATCCAGGTCCTCTTCAACAACAGAACTTCCTAACCTCTCACAATTTAATACACTCAAAAGAAAATAATTTTATTTGTTGTTTATATTCGATCATGTTATACCTTGCGAACAGCTATTGTCCAAGCACTGATCCTTCTGATATCCCATCAGACTTCCACCCAGAGAAAACTTGATTGTCTTCATTTTGCCCATTATCCAATTTTTGATCCATTCTGTGTGTTCCACCCCTACCTACCCATGGACTCTAACATTCCCCACTCACCAGCATTCAGCGGTGGCAAACGTTTTCTGAAAAATCAAATCCTCTACACCCACTGATTGACAATTTTCGATATCACAACGGACAATCTCCACAAACTACAGCAGGTTTATCAAGGATCCTTTCCCTTTCCTGAATCTAGGTTGACTCTACCAAATCACATCATTATTTTCCTAGTGTCTAGTTGTCACATTCCTTATAAAAGGTTACAATGTTTTTTTCTCACAGCTGACATCAAGTTATTTAATTTTCTGTTTGCCCTCTCCGTCCTGTTTTAAATGTTTAGGTTTACAATAGCTGCATTCCAGTCTGCAGGATTCTTTCCAGAATCTCATCAGCTTTGACGAATAGTCAGTAATTCTTACACTGGCTCTGTTGCCACCTCCTCAATACTCGGAGATGTAGCTCATCAGTTCCAGCAACATACCAATATTCAATTCGAGTAGGTTTTCAAAGACATAGTCTTCATTAATTCCAATTTCGTGCAGCACCTCATTTTCACCAAGGACCCTGTTCCCTCGTATTTCTGGAAGTTAGTTTTTGCACCTTCTTCTGTGGAGGCAGAATCAATATATTCCTCTCAGCTGGCAGGTGGCTTCTCTCAGCCAGTGATATATCGGAGGACTGCACTCCGGATATGTTACTCACTCCTGCCTGGAAATTTCCAGGCTCAATCCAATCCACTTCATTGCGATGGATATGTCACCCATCTCTTGCATGGAAAGTTCCAGAATCAATCCAGTTCCCTTCATGGTGAGTGTCAGCACAGTTCTGGTTTGAGTTTGAAGCAGGGGACACAGCTCAGTGGCCACCTCATTTTTTAAAGACGCCGGTTTCACATTTTTACACTTGGAATGGGTCCAGCTTAGACAAATGTTCATGGAAATTCCTGGCAGGATCATGCAGTGCCCTGCCCCTCCCTGTGTCCGGAGCTTCCCTTCTGTGTAACCCCGACTCCATTTGTTTACCATGGACCCAGAACACTCTGTAAATGCAGTGCTCATATCTCATCCAGAGTGGGTCACCATACCCTTGCATCTCTCTGAATGGACACAGCATCTGATAACGCAAACCCATGAAAAGTGTCCGCAGAACATCCCTTTATCTGTAATGACAGCAGGAAGTCAATTTTTTACACACATGGTGCAACAATTCCGTGTTGAAAACGTTTCTTTTCTTAGCAGAACAAAACAGTTACATCTCTGCTCTGCCCTACTATTACAGGTCCCTTCTCCCAAAAAAATCAGTTGACAATGTAACATTCCATTTCTTTGTCTCTCAGCAACTATAAGGGCAGCACCAGTATTGCCGATGGAGTTGATCATCACACTCAGGGAAGAAAGACAGAGGGAATATAACTCAATTTAAACAGGCACACATCTAAGTTGACATGATATTCAGGAATATGGGAAAAAGGGAAATTTTAGAATAAGCTCCCATGTTATTTTCCTTCTGGTTCATCAGCAGCAGTTCCTATGTTTGCTTTTCATTTCTCTCTCTCTCTCTCTCTCTCTCTCTCTCTCTCTCTTTCTCGCTGGACATTTCTACATCCATTCAACTAACCTTCCCCTCACACATCCGACCATTCCTGATATAAATAACATTACTTCCCAGTTGCTTTCAGTTGCGATATAGGATCACGAGATTCAAAACTTTATCTGTTTTTCTCCTGACAGAGGCTGCCGTCCTTGCTGAGATTCTCCAATATTTTCAGACGCTGGGAAATTTTATTTCAGATCTCCATCATCCACAGCTCCTTGGTTTATTTCACCTTTAATTCTGTTGTTTCACGAGATGTCTGCGTCACTGGCAGCATTTGTCATCCATCACTAATTGGCGTTGACTGCGAGACCATTTGTTAAGACAATATGGAGCCAACCTTTTTTTGTCACAATTAGTTTCTTTACCAAAGGCTTTCAGTGAAATAATAAAAAAAAATCCTGATGGTTTATGGTTGCCGTTTGTAAAATGTGGTCTCTATCCGATTGTTGCCATTTGAATTTAAGTTCTATCATTGGTTCTGGTAGAATTTGAAACAATGCCTTCAGAGTCATAACATGGCAAGTGACATTATTATTTTGAAATGAGATCCCTATTATGAAATAACTGGAGAGACAAGAAAATGTTTGTGGTCAAAATATTTGTAACTGGAAGAGTGGTCTGAAAAGAACTGGAGCCGTAAAATCTGAAGTTAACAAGGGGGCAGATGATTGCTTATTCAGCAAAAGCACTGAGGCAAAGCAGGAGACTGCGGATAGTATAATGGTGGGTGTAGGCAGGGTTGATAACAGAGAGAATATAGAGACATAAAACAGTTCAGGGCAAAAGGAAAAGTCAAGGGTCTGAACAGTCTTGTTCCTTCTTAGCTGTTTATGAGTGAGGATTCGGAAATTGATAGGAATGAAGTGGAATTTGTGACTGAAACTGAAGATAACAGGTTATGTATTTGTCAAATAGAAATAACAGAAATAGCAATAACCTTCACCATCGCTAATAGAATTGATAGAGATAGGTTTACCAGCAACACCAGTAATAGCGAGGATAGGATAGTAACCTGCCTGAATAATCATCAGTCCGGCTTGTATCCGCAAATCTAACCGTGCCCAATCCTCATAAATCAAGTATATATCCAAGGATAAACATCTGTCCATTGTTGGAACATTCCAGTCTAATGCTGTAAGATTCTGATCCATTGTTGGAACATTCCAATCTGTTGTTCTAAGATTATCTTCCTCTCCCTCTCCCTGTAGCTGCTGAGCCAATTATCTTGAGGATGACGCTGACGCTGATATTAGGCAATAACAGGTTGAAGGAAGCCCCTTACTTATAGAAGAGGGAAACCCTCCAATGACACAGTTAGTATCCATGGAGACTGACATCAATCACAGTCAATGTACAAACAGCTCCAGTTAACCCTTTCACTACAATCCTGACAAGTCACAATAATACTTCGCCTGGTTGGGATGTTGAAATCGCTCACTATCGGGCTTCTAGCAACATCTCCAATTGTAAAGTTAGAGGTGAGGCAGACAGATGATACTTTCTATCCACTAGCTCCATGATCCGAATATGTTTTGGCAGGGTCGGAATTGCTGGGCTCCCAAGGCTGCCTGTGTCTGATAACCAGGCATACTGCATCCTTTCGTTTCATTTATTTATGTTTAACTTTGACATTTATCATACCATCATTTAACGGCTGAGGTGGGGTCAGGCACTTCTGAGAGGCTCCTACAGTGCCATAAACATCGTAGATACAGTCCATTCCTTGTGGTCCTTGCAGCTGGGGCCGGGTCCTGTGGAGTGACGGTTAACTTGTTACAGAACCAGGATTCTTCGTTTTCCCTTACCCCAGTTATTGCTGGGGTCTGAGCAGGATTGGAAGTATGGAAATCTCTCCCGGCTGCTGCACTCTCTCTGACATTTCTCTCAGAATTGTCTTTTGATGTTCTTTCCTCCTGGATTGGAGAACTGCATGAGAGACAATCTGTTTCCTGAATCTGTTTTTTGACAAGTGTGTGTTTACAGGATGTTACCATATTGGAACAGTTATTGCTTAGTAGTTAAACAATCCATTATTCTGTTTTTTTGTGTGTTTTGTCAACAGTAGTTGAATGAATTGTGCTTTGCTTAATGTCGAATATTTTAAACAAGCGAATTGCATCTGAAACACAGCACCTCACATTTATCTTTAAAATAAGTAAATGTTCCGGTCAAGACTACCTTCATCATATATTTTGAGATGTGTCTGCTCAGTTCCATAACATAAAGGACAGATATTCACGTCTTAATTGGCTAACTACTTAATGAACAACATGTTGCAGAAACACAGGATTTGACAGCGGAATGTGCCATGCTGGAGGAATGATAGCTCTATCAGGAATTATATCGCATAGTTAATTCACCTCACAGGTCCATCCCAGACCATATAAGCCCAGATGAGATATCTGATCAACATGGAGCACTGTGAAGACCAGGTTCAGTACAACCCAGCAATCAGTCCAGGGTGGAATATAGCACAGGTCTCTCCAGTCCACTATCTATCTGTCCAACACGTGCAGCAGTACAGTACACACCGATGCACTGATTCAGAAACACTGACGAAACGGTCTGTCCAGCATTGGGTGATGTGTAGCCCACACCGTGTCTTGCTCTATAGACGTGGACAAGGCATCTGTACATTATGGGCAGCTGTGCCGTGAATGGATCCATAAACCTGGAGCAGTTACCGTCAAAGCAGCTGCTTTCATCACCCCAGAACATTGCTCAGTAACACTGTGTTAGATCACTGCCCAGAGTGAGGAAACTTGCAGCCCATGCTGGAAGTGATAGGATGTGCAGCTCCCATCCATTTACAGCCACATCTGTCCATTGTGCCATGACAGGGGATGCTGTGGGTGTGAACGTCACTGCCAGAGAGAGATGGTGGGGGAATCAGTATAAATATCAACAATATATAAATAACTTTGGGGAAATAAGGGAAGGGAGATTGAGAGACAACTTCATTGAAGATCACAGGTTTCAGAATGCTGAAATGAAGATATTTTGACAGCATCCTGCAACGTGAGCCAGTATTCCAAGGAATGATGGGTGAATGGGATATTGGTGTGAGTTCGGATGATGGAGAGGTTTGGGTGAGCATTTGTTCTTCAGCTTTGTAACTGGTAGTGGTGTCAGCGGAATCTTCAACTCATTGGGCAGAAACTAACAATAATTTATCTCAGTGACATTTTCATTGACTGTGACTGAGGGATTATCTGTACAAGGCCGAGTTAGTTTCCTGGTGTTAGCTTATCGAACTCACCTCATTAACTATCCACCCCACCCCACAGTGTCCCTCTCATTCAATACCAGCGTAATTCTCCCACCCTTCATGGCTGGAGGTAAACGCCATCGCTTGGATGCCCCGTGGATGTACTATGATGCCTGGCATTGGTACCATCTTTAAAAGACCAATTGGCACACGGTTGAGCTTTCTCAGTTCGGAACTGCCTTGCACAGTGGTGTGAGCTCACCATCCAGTGCAGTGCAGTATCTGCGGTCTGAAGAAATGTCCAACAATACAGGATAAGCATCAATAACCTTCACCATTCTGCCAGGATAAGGGTCACCATCTTCTCTCTGCTCCCGCACACGCATCTGTTATAGCATCTACCCCCGAACAAGGCTCATTCTGCATCACTCTCACTGCTGCATGCAGCACCTTCCCCCCCCCTCTCTCTCCTCTTTACCCCCACCTATAAACACTGTATATCTTTTATAGCACCTATCAGAACAAGGCCCATGCTCCATCACTCTCACTGCTGCACGCAGCGCCTTTCCTCTTTCTCTCTTTCTTTCTCGGCTTTCCAATACCCTCACATGGTGATAGAATATTCTGGAGAATACCGATTATGGGATGTTCCAGAAAATGTTCCAAGTAATTTCCGTTTTCAGGAAATGCAACAGTATGTAACATAAAAAGGGAAGGAGTAGAGATGTGTGTTATTCAAATCACAGCCAATTAAAATCCATCATGAGGCCAATCAACACTTCAAATGTGCTCGAGCATATAATAAAATTGCGGCTTATTTGATGGTTTTCTCAGCTCCTTGTTGCAGGAACTTTCAGTTATTCAACCCCCTGGGTTCCTGTCACTGACGAGACGACACTCAGGCACTTTTATACCGGTTTTCTTCAAGCGCCTGTCCGAGGGATTTTCCCATGGGGCTGGACACTCCAAACAATATATTCTATCAGTTGTATTATTTTATGTAATGATAAGCTCATTTTACACAGACTGACCAAAATCGACAGTTATTTTATGGTTATCAGTAAGCAATAACAATTAGTATTTCAATTTTCACTTGTCTCACCTGATTTTATTCAGCCAAAGACAGCTTCCAAACACTTATCTCTGATAAGATACAATTTCTCGCCGAGAACATTTTTATCCTCAACCGTTATCTTGATCGTTATCTGAATTGTACCTTTTTCCCTTGTTTTGAAAGTTTTTACTGTCCTTTGTCTGTGGCTGTTCCTGTCTGTAACATTTACACTGTCTCCCACTCATTTGGTTGGATGGGGTTGCTTTGTAATACAGAGGGACGACACCAGCACAGATTCCATTCCCCACACTGACAGAGGTTACTATGAAGAGGACTCTCCCTCAACCTCACCCCAACAGCTTAGGTGTGCTGACCCTCAGGTTAAACCACCACGAGTGGTCGCTCTGTCATGATAGAGATGCCCCATTGAAACACTATTCTATCACTTATGCATATTTTTTTTTATCTACGTTACCATTTGTTTTGCATTATGTTCCTGGGTGTTTTGGATCAATGTCATTTGTACTACTGCAAGCATTTCCCCACACTGCATATTCCTACCCCATAATCCTTGACTCCATTGTTATCTATAAACCTTCTGTCTGTGCCTCAAAAATATTCAATATCTCTGCCTCCAATGTTCTGCGTGAAGAGATGTCCAAAATCTCACAACACTGAGTAAATAATAAATAACATCATCTGGGGTGTGAGGTTGTTTTTTGTCTCCTTACCTGCAAAAGACATCATTACTTTAGAAGCAGTTCAGAGATGTTTCATTTCACATATTCCAGGGATGAAGGGCATATATGATAGAAGTTTTAGTAGATTATTTTTGGAATGAGAGGTGATCTTATTGAAATATGCAAGAATTTTAGGAGCATGGATCAGGTAGATAACCACTGGGTGTTTGTTTTGTCCAAACTTGTCACTGTCATAGAACCTCTACAGTGTGGAAGCGGGATATTGTATCTATTGAGTCCACACTGGTCCACTGAACGGCATCCCATCCAGACCTGTCCCCGACCCTGACCATGTAATCCTGCATTTTCCATGACTAAACCACTTAACCTACACATCCCTGAGTACTATGGGCAACTGGGCACGGTCAAGTAACTCTAACCTGCACATCTTTGGACTGTGGGAGGAAACTGGATCACCGGGAGGAAACACACGCAGACACGGGAAGAATTGAAGGTTGCAATTGAACTCAGCTCCTTGGTGGGATGAGGCAGCAGTGCTAATCAGAGATCCACCATGCTGCTCCGATATTTCTATTAGTTATATGTGGTTGACTAAAAAAATCTGTCTGACTTGGTCCTATCACTGAAACTGACCCAGTCTGAGACCTTTATCATTGGCCATATCTCCAACCTGGTTACATTTAAATTTGTTGCCAAAAATGGAGGAGTGGGAGTAGAAACGGTAACAGTGGCACCCTGCAACACAGTCAGAACCGGAGTGAGGAGAATTCACAAAGTGGGCATTTATTCAAGTGGGAATTCTCTTTCCCAGAAGTTTGTGGTGGCTGAATCTTTATATTATATCGAGGCTAGCTTCGTCTGATTTTCCATAGACAGGTGTATCAGGGATAATGGTGCATGGAGAGCAAAGTGCAGCTGGGACCACTGTGAGATGGACCATGACCTACATTACTGGTGGAGTAGTGTCGAAGTGCTGATTGGCCCACTCGTGTCCCTCAACCTTGTGTTCTGAGGTTCCATTCAACCCTTCGGAGCTGCTGCACACAGGCAGAATGAGGCCACGCCGATGGTTCGGTCTTGTTTCGAAAATGTATTTGTAGAATTTAGGCTGGCTCAACTCCACTTTCCTGTTACCACCTAGTATCTCTCAACTCGCTTATATGTCCGAAACCAATCCACCCCGTCTGTAAATGCATTAATTGACCCAGTTTCCACAACTCTCTGGGATCAGGAATTCCAGACATTCACTATCTTCTGAAAGATGAGATTTCTTTACATCTAAATTTGAAATCGATATCCCTTATTCTGTCTCAATGTCCCGGAGTGAGACACTCTACCCAGGTGTGGAACCACATTCTCAACAAATACCTTGTCAAGCCTCCTCTGTACCTTGTCCATTTCAGTAATGTCAAGTTCATTCATTTCAAGCACCATGAATAATTGCCTCAACATTTTTGATGTACTCAATAATTCAACGCTTTCATCCCAGAAACCCACCTAATGTACCAATCTAGTTACTTTCTGCATCAGCAGGATGACTTTATGCTTCATGCGCAGGAACACTCCAATCTCTTTGGACTGCTGGTTTGTTGGGACTCATCTTCATTAAATAACAGATTGTCAATGTCATCCTCAAATTCGGATGTGTATTGCACTCATCTCCCTCCTACAGGCTCGCAGTATAGATATAAATAACTGAAGCCATTGGACTGATATTGGTGCTAATACAGTAGATATGTGTGTATCATAAAGATCGATGAATCCTGACTGTCCAATTTCTATGTGATAACCATCCGTATCCCATGCTAATAGATTATCCATAATGCTATGAGTTTTTGTCTGGTGGAAGAGCCTTTACTTTGTCATACCTTGTGGAAAATCTCTGAAAAACCTCATGTCTACCAGTTCCCCTTTATCACGCCTGCTTGTTACATTCCCATGGATCTCCAAAAAAAAACTTTGCATGATTTTACAAGGCAAAATATAGTTTCTCTTTCACAAAACCATGCTGACTCTGCCTGAACCTTTTCTAAATGCACTGAAATTCCTTCCTTAATAACATACTGTCGCAGATTGCCAGCAATAATAGTTAGGCTAAATGGTTACTGCTTTCTGTCTCGCTCCATCTTTGAAAACAGATGCTATATTGGAGCTTCACGAGATTTGCTGGAACACTTCTGTAATCCAGAGAGTGACGGAATACCTCACAGTGGCACTGGGCACTCTGTAACATATTCTTTTAAGGCCAATTATGAATTACTGCTCACCTGCCTAATCTTAGTTTTATCTGTTGTTAAAAACCTTGTACCGTTTGTTCGAGACAGTTCGAGAATTCTCCTACTACCGCTTTCTTGATGATTTTGAAATACTTACAGTGCTTTCTCCTGTGAGGATTGATGACAAATACTGGTGTAAATTATCTGCCGGTTCCCTGTAACCACTTCCCCAGTCACAACCTCCGAATGTTCTTCATGACTTTCTTTCTATCAAAGGTCACACACTCATTTTCAACTTTTTATATACACACAGAAAAACTTGCGACGCTTGTTTTTATATTTCTTGCCAATTTATTTACATCATATCTTTTCATCCTTCTTCCGATATATTTCTTGCTTTTTTCCTCGTTTTCTCGAGTTATACAGTCATATTGCACTCAAACATTTCATCCAACCTCCCCATGCTGACCAGGTTTTCCAAATTAAATTAGTTCCATCTGATTACATTTGGTCCGCATGTCCCGAAACGGTTCCCATTCATATGTTTGTCCAAATGTTTTTTAAATGTTGTCCCTGTAATTGCATCGACAGCTCCTCTGGCAGCTCATTCCATACTCAGACCTCCTCTGCGTGCAAAAGTTGTCGTGTTATCCCTGATAAATCTTCCCCTTTTCACCTTAAAGCTGTATCCAATAGCGTTGGTATCCTCTATCGTGTGGAAAAGACCTTGGCAATTCACCCTATCCATGCCTCCCATGATTTTATTAACTTCCATAATGTCACCTCTCAACGTTCTTCATTCCATTTGAAACTAACTTCAAGAACAAGCATTCACTAATAAGCATTGCAAATTTGAAACAATATTTTAAAAATGACAGGTAAACAACACTCAGCCCACATTTCATACTGTGATTTGTTTTTCTCTTTGTTACAATACTAAGGCAGGTGAAACTCTTACTAGTGCCAATAAGACGTCAAGAAAATAAATTCCTTTGCCTAAAGGGGGTGCTGATCTTTACAGTGAAAACGTTTCTCTAGCCAGAGCTATGTAAGAAAGGGAATTGTTATACCACACAGTCAGCGTGCAGTTGCCTTTGGAACAGTGAGATGAAGGCTGAGAATACGTTTTGAAACTTGGATTATTCAGTGCAAAGGGGAAGAGGTGTTTTCAATAAAGTTTACTCCAAGAAGGAAACTTTCGGGAGTGAGATGAATGGAGAGGCCGAACCACACTGAGACCAGAGGCAAAGTGGCAGCACAAACGGAGCTTGATGCTACTCAGGGAAGGTAGACTTGCTCAAAGAACTTCAGTTGTAGTGCGTAGGGACTGTAATGTCCGAGAACGTGCTCTGTAATTGGAGAGGGAGTACCTGGAATCAGAAAGGGGAGGCAAGCAGGGAAGAGGATGCAGCAGCAATGGGATGGGTTTTAAGATGTAATTTAGGAAGCACAATTGAAATTAATGCTTCGCATCTGCTTCTGGTCCCAGACATAAATGCCCTAAATCTGGGCACACACTAATGTTCGTTAACTTGTGATTGAATAGTATCCTTGACAGACTTTGTGAACCACGGGTGGTTCATCTTCTTTTGAGTCCTTCTTTTCGAACAGAAGCAATAATTTCTGAGCAGTATTGGATATCTGATTGAATATATGTCCATGTATACCCACTGACTTTCATCTGGGTGTATTTTCACATCACGACTCAGACAAGACGTGAGACAAAAGTCCTCAGTTTAGATGTCTGATTCTATTCAATCATTCGGGGGATTTTCTGCATGTGGGTGAACATATGATCAGGGGAGACTGACTCAATCACACCTCCCGGGTGAAGCAACATTTCAATTGTACTCTTTCAATCCAGTCTCCTGTCATTGCTGCTCACAATGCAGTCTCCTTTACACTGGTGAGACCAAACAGAGACTGCACTGAGGAACATTCTCACTCTGTCTGGAGGAACCACTCTGAACTTCTCACTGCTTCCCATTTCAATAACCTTCCCTGCTCTCGTGCTGAAATTTCAGTGCTGAGCTGCAGCAATGTTCCAATGAAGCACAACCAAAGCTCCAGTAATACCTCACTTTGTGCATTGTACATTACAGGAAGTAGGAGTTAACATTCATTTCCATAACTTCACAGTCTGAACCCATTATGGCTGTACTCCATTTTACATATATTCTGTTTTCTGGTTTCCCTATGACATTGTCTATATCTTGTTTATATTTCAGGAAGTAGAGAGAAACCATTTTTTCCATTCACACTTTAATATACACCGAATTTACATCTGTTTCTCTTTCACCACAATCAAAAGCCCCTCCTCTGTGACATTGCATCTCCACATGCTCTGCTTCCCTCGACCCTCGTCCACATTTGTCAAGGGACTAAAACGTCCTTTTCAGTCCTGAACAAGGGTCAAGCTGGACTTGAAATACTACCTCCGTTTCTCTGTTTCCACAAAAGCTGCTAGAAATGCTGAATTTCTCCAGCAATTTTTGAACAGCTTGAAAACGTATTTCAAAGCTGCTCAAACGCCCTGTCTAACATGGAGCACCATAAACTGGGAAATGAACAAAAATGCAAGATGTACAAATTCATTGATTCTGAAATTTCTTAAGATTGGCATCATTGTCACCACAAATTTCTTAATCAAGGCCATGTAGAGAAACAGAGAGAAACATTTACAATGTTAAACCCGAAAATGGCACAACTGGACGGAAAAGCTTCCGATGAATATTAGAATTGTAATCATCACAGTGTAGAAACAGGCCCATCGGCTGAACAAGTTCACATCGATTCTGTGAAGACTAAACCAACCAGACCCATTCCTCTGTTCTATATTTACCTTTGACTAATGGACCGAAGCTGCACATTCAGTGTAACGTGGAAGAGGTGTTTCCAACAAAGCTTACTCCAAGAAGGAAATTTGCCAGAATGCGATGTGAGTGGGAGGTGTAAATCAGAATGAATGGAGAGGCCGAACCACACTGAGACCATAGGCAAAGTGGCAGCGCAAACGGAAATTGATGCTACTGCTGGGAAGATAGACTTGATCAAAGAACTTCAGTTGTAGTGGATAGGGACCATAATATCAGAGAATGTGCTTTGTAATTGGAGAGGGAAAACCTGGAATCAAAAGTGGGAGACAAGCAGGGAAGAGGATGGAGCAGCAATGACAGGGGTGTCAAGATGTAATTTAGGAAGCGCTATTGAAATTCATGCCTCGCATCTACTTCTGGTCCCTGAAATGTCCGAAATCTGGGTACACACTAATGCTTGTTAATTTGTGATTGAATAGAATCCTTGACAGACTTTGTGAACCACGCGTGGTTCATCTTCTTTCAAGTACTTTTCGAACAGAAACAATAATTTCTGAGCAGTATTGGATATCTGCTTGATTGTCTGCCCATCTATACCCACTGACCTTCCTGTGGATGTAATTCCACATCACGACTCAGACAAGATGTGAGACAGAAATCCTCAATTTAGATGTCTGGTTCTATAAAATCATTCGTGGGGAGCTTCTGCATGTGGATGAACATATGATCAGCGGAGACAGACTCAATCACACCTCCCAAGTGAAGCAACATTTCAATTGTACTCTTTCAATCCAGTCTCCTGTCATTGCTGCTCACAATGCAGTCTCCTTTACACTGATGAGACCAAACAGAGCGTGCTCTGAGGAACAACCCATTCTGTCTGGAGGAATAGCCTTGACCTTCTCACTGCTTCCCATTTCAATAATCTTCCTTGCTCTCATGCTGACATTTCGGTCCTGAGCTGCTGCAATGTTCCAATGAAGCACAACCCAAGCTCGAGTAATACCTCACTTTACGCATTGTACGTTACAGCAAGTAGGAGGTAACATTCATTTCCATAACTTCACAGTCTGAACCAATTATGGCTGTTCTCCATTTTATATACATTCTGCTTCCTGGTTTCCCTGTGACCTTGTCTAGGTATTGTTTATATTGCTGTCAGTAGAGAGAAACCATTTCTCCCATTCACACTTTAATATACACCCAATTTACATCTGTTTCTCTTTCACCACAATCAAAAGCCCCTCCTCTGAGACATTGCACCTCCACATGCTCTGCTTCCCTTCAACCCGCGTCCACTTTCGTCAAGGGATTAAAACGTTCTTTTCAATTCTGAACAAGGGTCAAGCTGGACTTGAAATTCTACCTCTGTTTCTCTGTCTCCACAGATGCTGCCAGAGCTGCTGAGTTTCTCCAGCAATTTCTGATTTTGAACAGCTTGAAAACGTGTATCAAATCTGCTCAAACCCCGTCCAACGTGAAGCACCATAAACTGGGAAGTGAACAATAACGCAAGGTGTACAAATTCATCGGTTCTGAAATGACGTAAGATTGTCATCAGCGACACGACAAAGTTCTTAATCAAGACCATGGAGACAAACAGAGAGAAACAGTTACAATGTTAAACCCGAAAGTGGCACGACTGGACGGAAAAGATTCAGATGAATATTAGAATTGGAATCATCACAGTGTCAAAACAGGCCCTTCGGCCCAACAAGTCCACACCCATCCTGTGAAGACTAACCCAAACAGATCCATTCCCCTATCCTATATTTATGCCTGACTAATGGACCTAATCTGCACATTCCTGAACATTACAGGCTGTTCATGCAGGCCAATGACCTGCACATTATTGAGTGTGGTTGGGAAGCGGACCATGCGGAAAAAAAACAGGCCATCGCAGATTCCCAGTAATAATAGTTAGGCTAAATTGTTCCTGCGTTCTGTCTCGCTCCATCCTTGAAAACAGGCGCCATATTGGAGCTTCACGAGTTTCTCTGGAACACTTCCGTAATCCAGAGAGTGATGGAATATTTCACACAGTGGCACTGGTCACTCTGTAACCACTTCTTTTGAAACCAATTATGAATTACTGCTGACCTGCCTATTCTTAGTCTTATCTGTTGTTAAAAACCTTGTACCTTGTGTTAGGGACAGTTCGAGAATCCTCCTATTACCATTTTCTTGATGATGTTGAAATACTTAGAGTGCCTTCCCTTTGAGGATTGATGTCAAATACTGGTCTAAATTAACTGCCTGTTCCCTTTAGACACTTCCCCAGTCACACCCTCCGAATGTTCTTCATATACTTTCCTGACTTTCTTTCCACCACAGGTCACACACTCATCTTCAACTTTTTATATACACACAGAAAAACTTGTGATGCTTGTTTTTATATTTCTTGCCAATTTACATCATGTCCTTTCATCCTTTACCCGTCTATTTCTTGCTTTTCCCTCGCTTTCTGGTACAGTCATACAGTCACATTTGCACAAACATTTCATCCAACCTGCCCATGCTGACCAGGAATTCCAAACTAACCTAGTCTCATGCGATTGCATTTGGTCTGCATGCCTCTAAACGCTTCCCATTCATATGTTTGTCCAAATGTCTTTCAAATATTGTCACTGTACTTGCAGCTACCAGCTCATCTGGCAGCACATTCCATTCGCACACCTCCTCTGTGTGAAAAAGTTGCTGTTTTGTCCCTGTTAAATCTTCCCCTTTTCACCTTAAAGCTGTATCCTATATGGTTAGTCGCGCCTATCGTGTGGAAAGATCTTGGCAATTCACCCTGTATAATCCTCCTATGATTTTATTAACTTCCATAATGTCACCTCTCAACGTTCTCCATTCCATTTGAAACTAACTTCAAGAACAAGCATTCACTAATAAGCATTGCAAATTTGAAACGATATTTTAAAAATGACAGGTGAACAACACTCAGGCCAAATTTCATACTGTGATTTGTTTGTCTCTATGTTACAATACTAAGGCAACGTGAAACTCTTACTAGTGCCAATAAGACGTCAAGAAAATATATTCCTTTGTCTAAAGGGGATGATGATCTCTACAGTGAAAAGGTTTCTCTAGCCAGAGCTATGTAAGAACGGGACTGGTTATACCACACCATAAGCATTCAGTTGCCTTTAGTACAGTGAGATGAAGGCTGAGAATACTTTCTGAAATTTGGATTATTCAGGGCAAAGAGGAAGAGGTGTTTTCAATAAAGTTTACTCCAAGAAGGAAACTTTCGGGACTGAGATGAATGGAGAGGACGAACCACACTGAGACCAGAGGCAAAGTGGCAGCAAAAACGGAGCGTGATGCTACTGCAGGGAAGGTAGACTTGATCAAAGAACTTCAGTTGTAATGGGTCGGGACCATAATGTCAGAGAATGTGCTCTGTAATTGGAGAGGGACAACCTGGAATCAGAAAGGGAAGACAAGCAGAGAAGAGGATAGAGCAGCAATGGCATGGATTTCAAGATGTAATTTAGGAAGCACTATTGAAATACATGCCTCGCATCTGCTTCTGGTCCATGAAATAAATGCCCTAAATCTGGGCACACACTAATTCTCGTTAATTTGCGATTGAACAGTATACTTGACAGACTTTGTGAACCACGGATGGCTCATCTTCTATCGAGTCCTGCTTTTCGAACAGTACCCACTGCCCTTCCTCTGGGTGTCATTCCACATCACGACTCAGACCAGATGTGAGACAGAAATCCTCTATTTAGATGTCTGGTTCTATTCAATCATTCGGGGGAACGTCTGCATGTGGGTGAACACATGATCAGCGGAGACTGACTCAATCACACCTCCCAGCTGAAGCAACAATTCACTTGTACTCTTTCAATCAAGTCTCCTGTCATTGCTGCTCATAATGCAGTCTCCGTTACACTGGTGAGACCAAACAGAGATTGCACTGAGGAACATTCTCACTCTGTCTGGAGGAATAACCTTGATCTTCTCACTGCTTCCCATTTCAATAACCTTCCTTGCTCTCATGCTGACATTTCAGTCCTGAGCTTCGGCAATGTTCCAATGAAGCACAACCCAAGCTCGAGTAACACCTCACTTTATGGGTTTTACGTTTCAGCCCGTAGGAGTTAACATTCATTTCCATAACCTCACATACTGAACCCATTATGGCTGTTCACCATTTTACATACATTCTGTTTCTTGGTTTCTTTAAAACCTTCGAGTAAAAAATGAGGTCTGCAGATGCTAGATCACAGCTGCAAATGTTGCTGGTCAAAGCACAGCAGGTTAGGCATCTCAGGAATAGAGAATTCGACGTTTCGAGCATAAGCCCTTCATCAGGAATAAGAGAGAGAGAGCCAAGCCGGCTGAGATAAAAGGTAGGGAGGAGGGACTAGGGGGAGGGGCGATGGAGGTGGGATAGGTGGAAGGAGGTCAAGGTGAGGGTGATAGGCCGGAGTGGGGTGGGGGCGGAGAGGTCAGGAAGAGGATTGCAGGTTAGGAGGGCGGTGCATGTTTATGTTGTACTCAGTAGAGAAAATCTATTTCTCCCATTCAGACTCTAATATGCACCCAATTTACATCTGTTCATCTTTCACAACAATCAAACGCCCCTCCTGTGTGACATTGCACCTCCACATGCTCTCTTTCCCCTCATCACTCGTCCACTTTTGTCAAAGGATTAGAACGTCATTTTCAGTTCTGAACAAGGGTCAATCTGGACTTCAAATACTACCCCTGTTTCTCTGTCTACGCAGATGTTGCCAGACCTGCTGAGTTTCTCCAGCAATTTCTGCTTTTGAACAACTTGAAAGACGTGTATCAAAGTTGCTAAACACCCTGTCTAACATGGAGCATCATAAACTGGAAAGTGAAGAATAACTCAAGATGTACAAACTCATTGGTTCTGAAATTACATAAGATTGGCATCATTAACAATACAAAGTTCTGAATCAAGGCCATGGAGAGAAACAGAGAGAAACAGTTACAATGTTAAAACCGAAAGTGGCACGACTGGACGGAAAAGATTAAGATGAATATTAGAATTGGAATCGTTACAGTGTGGAAATAGGCCCTTCGGCCCAACAAGTCCACACCGAACCTTTGAAGACTAAACCAACCAGACCCATTCCCCTATCATATATTTACCCCTGAATAATGGACCTAACCTGCACATTCCTGAACACTATAGGCAGTTCCGCAATCTCAATAAACTGCACATTTTTGGATTGTGGATGGAAACCGGAGAATGCGGAAAAAAACTCACACAGACACAGGGAAAATGTGCAAGACTGTTGCCAAAGGATGGAATCAGACCTGAGTCCCCAGCGCTGTGAGGCAGCTTCGCTAACCACTGAGCCACAGTACTGCTTCACGGAAAATATTTAGGGGTTTTCAGAAACATGACAAGTAAGAGGTGTCACACCATGGACACACACTCAGAGGAATTAGAATATTAAAATGGAAGTGTTACCACATCAGTAACAGGGTACGTCACGGGGCGATGGGTGAATGGGTTTCGGTGTGAACTGGGGGACAGAGAGCTGAATTGCATTGCAGATATTGCAGCTCAAACCTGGAAATTCATGTGGTAATGTAGATCACAGCTGGACAGAAGGAAATTGTATTCACTTACAACCTGTAACGTTTGCCCAGTCTAATCTTTCAGTCTATTATTCCCATTACCGAATCGGTGATTCAATGACGCTATACCAGGATCAGAACCATGTGTACCTAAAACTGATGACAATCCATTTACTGCTATCACATTGACGACTGTACTTTCATTCCAAACAACAGGACTAATATCTGATAGAGAGGGCAACATGATTACAAAGCAAACAGATCAGATCGAAGCTCTGCAGTCCTGCCACATCCAATCAGAAATGGAATTGAATCATGGAACAACTGACAAGAGAAAATCACTCCACAAATATTATTTGAAAACAATATTCATTGGGATTAGGGCGTCGCTGACTAGGTCAGTATTTATTGCCCAGAGGACTGTTAAGAGTCAATGACATTGCTTTGTGTCTGGAGTTACATGTGGGCCAGAGCGGGTATGGATGGCAGCTTCCTTCCCTAAAGGACATCAGTGAATCAAATTATTTCTCCCACAATCAGCAATTAATTCATGATCATCATTAAACTCTTAATCCCAAACATTTATTGGATTTGAATTCCATCATGTACTGTAACAGGATTCGAATTCAGGTCACTAGAACATTACTGGGGTGAGCAAGGCCAATAAACTGCACATTTTTGGATTGTGGGAGGGAACCAATCAGCAGAAACATCACTTGGCTATTGTTTTAACATTCCGTGAAAAAATGGAAACTTTCTGCACATCAGTGTAAAAGACAATGATGCAGTGTATACACCATCCTCAGCATGAAGTGTTGCTTGGATGATCCCCACAGAAGCACAGATGCCAGACTTCAAGCAATTCGATTCTCTGCACGTGACATGAAGAAACAGCTGAACACAGTACATACGACAAAGGCAATGGGCCCTGACACCATTCCTGCAACAGAACGAAAGACTTGTGCTGCACAACAAGCCGTGTCTCTGTGGAAGCTGCTTCATTCCAGCCCCAACTCTGACATTTCTCTGGCAACGCGGAAAATTACACAAAAGTGTCCCGACCCTAAGAGGAGAATAATTAAAATCTGACCAATTACCACCCCCTTAGTCCCATCACAATAATCAAATTGGTGGGAATTCCTTTGACGGAACTGTCGACCAGCACAGAAATAACGTGCACAGTGCTGTGTCCGATAGGCCCCCATGTGGAGACGGTGTTGTGTGAAAATGTCACTGGATTAATAATCCAGACCAGAATAATGCTCTGGCAGCTGGTGGAAGTTAGAAGCAATTAATAAAATATCGAGATCTAAATCTGGTACCAGTAATATTGACCTTGAACCGCATGTCAATTGTCAACGTAAATTTCCTTCCCCAGTGTACATTCAGGAAGTGAATCTCCCGTGCTTTCCTGGTCGAGCCAAAAAGTGACTCCAGACACACAAACATGTGCTAAACTCTTCAATGGTCTCTGAAGCGGCCATGCAAGGCCGTAAAATCAAACTTCTCCGAGGTCTTAATGGATAAAAATGAGATAACACCCTGCACCAGCCTCTGTATCAGAAAATGGAATAGGAAGCACAGTCCTGTCGACACTGCAGAGACCTCCTTCCTCACATCTGAGAGGTTATGACAACATTAACAGAGCTTGCCCACAGACTGCACAGAAACATCGTGAAATGAGGAGGCCTTTCAACACATTGAGCATTCCTCACTCTAGGTTTAGACCAAACAATTATTCAATTAACTATTCCCTAAAAATATATACTGTTTATCCTTTTCTGATCATATATCAGAAAAATATGAAGTAGGAACTTTGGTCCGTCAAGTTTGCTCTCCTATTCAATATAACAATGGCTGATCCTGTATCTCCACACCAACCTCCTGCTGCAACTTCACCCCTTTAGTGTCTCGAAATCATTATTTATATTCAGTGCCTTAGTTTCCACAGTCTTATGTGGGACAGAATTCCCCAAGTTCACCATACTGCGAGTGGAGACATTTATTCTCATCTCAATGCAGAGTGGCTTGCCTGTACCTAATACTGTGACCCTTGTTTTAGACGTCCCAGCCAGTGGAATTGCCATCCCTGCTGACAATCTGTTTCACCCTGTCAGAGTTTTATATATTTCACTGAGATCGCCACCCATTTTCTTAAACTCCATGGAATACAGGCCCAGTCGCCTCGAGCTCTGCTCCCACAGGAAGCCTGTCATCCCAGAGATCAGTCTGGTCATACTTCGCTGCACTCCCTCAATGTCAGGTTTGTGCTTTGTCAGATAAGGAGACCAATACTGCACACAATATTGCACAATGTTCGAGATGGGGGCTCACCAAGGCCCTGTGTAGCTGCCGTAAGACACACCTGGGCTCAAATCACCCGGAAATGAAGGTCAACACATCATTTATCTTTCTACCTGCTTTCTGTTGCAGCAGTATTGCTTTCTGCGACTGGTGTACAAGGAGATCGAGATCCTTTTCAATGATACAGCTCCCCACTTGGTGGGTCTATGTATACTGGTCAGTGTTTCAATATCACTCCCAGTATTGATTGCTCGCTTCAGAACTCACTGCCCTGCATGGACCTTGGAGTTTGGTGCTGAAGAAGTCAACAAATGTATACGCATAAGTATCTTCATGCAGCAACGTTTTTACATTAATTCCTTTTGAAATGCTAGCCTGTTCGTCTATTTTTTCTTACCAAATTGCTCCATGTTATGTCGATCCATATTGTTCTTCATCTGCCACGTATTTTATCATTTCGTCCACCTGTCTCAATCACCTTGAAACTTTTTTTATATCCTCCTCACCCACTCACAATCTCAGTCAGGTACCATCAGCAGATTTGTAAAGATTACATTTAATACACATGAACAAACGTTTGATCTGTTTTCTGAATAGATGTGGCCCAAACATCAATTCCTGGATTATCCCGCTAGTCATTGCTTTCTACTGCAAAATATCTGGAACGGTTTATGCTGATTCACTTTTTCCTGTCAGCTCTCCTATTCTCAACCCATGCCAGTATATTAGATCTCGCTGTTAGACACTGTTATGGGCCAGGACAGACCCCCTCAAATCATTTCAAGGAAGTAGAACAGACCCAACGTTTACTCCCTGACTTAAGCAAGTATAAGGCGGATATTCCAGGAGTGATGCAGCTGATCAAGTCGCTTAGTTTTAAACAAAACAGAATGTCTTTGCAAGATTACTGAGTGAGACACAAACACAAGAGGATACAATACAGAATAACTTAACCCAACCGAAAACCCAACAGATTATCCCAACTTAATGAAGGTGTTCCAAGTACTTGATATAATCCTCATAAACACCCCATGGCAAATCCGAAAGGAAAAAAAAAACAAACAAACCCAGTTTCTTACAGGAGAGTTGTGAGAGAGAGGGAGGAACAACATGGACCTGCTTCTCTGGGTCCGGTCCTTCACAACTGTCTGCCTGCTTGATGTAAACAGCCAGACTGCGGAAATCAGATCAAACAAACCAAAGCAGAGGAGCAAAACTGGGATAACTGGCCACTCTCCTTTCATAAGAACAGAAGAACTAGGAGCAGGAGGAGGCGGTCTGGTCCTCTGCCATTCAATTAGATCATGACTGATCTACTCGTGGACTCTGATCTACTTTCCCGCGCTCTTACCGTATCCCTTATTTACTTTATTATTCATACAGTATCTACCTTAGTTTTAAATACATTTACTGAAGTAGTATCAACTACTTAACTGGGCAGGGAATTTCAGAGATTACAAACCTCTGTGAAGAGCTTCCTTCTCAATTCAATCCTAAATCTACTCCCTCTAATGTTGAGGTCATTCCCTCTTGTCCTAGCTTCACCTGCCAGTGGAAACATCCTGTCTACTTCTATCTTATATACTGACTGCATAATTTTACATGTTTCTATGAGATCATACTGTCATTCTTCTAAATTCCAATGAATATAGTTCCAATACGCTAAGTCACACCTCATAAGCCAACCCCCTCACCTCTAGAATCACCCGAATAAACCAGCACTCTGGACAGCTGCAACATAACCTCCCTGCTTATAAACTCAATCCCTTTAGCAATGAAGGGCAACATTCCATTTGCGTTCCTCAGTAATTGCTGTGCCTGCAGACAAACCTTCTGTGATTCATGCACTTGGACACGCAGGTCCCTCTGCACACCAGCATGCTGCAACGTTTTACCATTCAAGTAATGATCCTTTTTACTGGCACTCCCAACAAAATGGATCGCATCACATTTATCAACATTGTATTCCATCTGCCAGACCTTTACCCACTCACTCAAAGTATCTATGTTCATCCACGAAGTCTCACAATCCTCTGCATGCTCTGCTATTAAACGCATCTTCGTGCCATCTGCAAACCTCGACACACTATACGTTCTCTCCAACTCCAAATCATCTATATAAACTGTGAATAATTGTGGCCCCAACACTGATCCCTGAGGCACACCACTAAGTATTGATTGCAGCCAGAATATCACTCACTTGCACTCACAATTTGCTTCCTGTTAGTCAAGCCATCCTCTATCTATACTGATATTTTACCCGTAACGCCATGCACCATTTTCTTATGCAGCAGCTTGTTGTGCGGCAACTTGTTGAAGACCTTTTGGAAATCTAGGTACACCATAGCCATTGGGGCCTCGTTTTCCACTTTGCTCGTATTATCTCCATAGACTTCCAAAAGACTTGTTAAACATGACCTGTGCCTCATGAACCCATGCTGCGTCTGTGCAATGGGACGATTTCTATTGAAATGCCTTGCTATTTCTTCCTTGATAATACACTCAAGCAGTTTCCCCACTACACAGGTAAAACTAACTGGTCTATAATTTCCCATATTTTGTTTACCTCCCTTTTTAAACAGTGGCGTCACATGTGCTGTTTTCCAATCTGCTGGGAATGCCCTGGAGTTCAGCACATTTTATCAAATTGCCACAATTGCATTTACTATTTCTCTCACAATCGCTTCTAGAACCATGGGATGCATTCCATCACGGCCAGGAGACTTGCCTACCCTCAGCTCCGTTAGCATCCCCAACACTATCTCTTCCATAATAATGATTGTTTCCAATGTTCTCACCGACCTCCGTCTCGTCGGCAATTACTAGCATGCTATTAGTGTCCTTCACTATGACGATAGATACAAAACACCTGTTCAATGCCTCGGTCATTTCGTCATATCCTATAACTAAATGACTCTTCCCATCCTCTGAAGGACCAACATTTACTCAAGTCATTTTTTTTCATTTTATATATTTATGGTATATACCATCATCTATCCATCTTTATATACTGTACTTGTTTTTTTCTTGTTTTCTCTCGTGTTCTATCATATTTTTCTTTATAATTCATTTTGTGGCTTTCTGTTGACCTTTATAGTTTTCCCCAAGCTTCTAGGTTTCTGCTGTTCTTGGCCACTTCACATTTCTTCTCTTTCAATTTGATAGCGTCCCTTATTTTCTTAGATACAATTGACAGATTACCCATTTTCTTAGAGTCTTTCCTTTTCACTGGAATATACTTTCACCACGGAAATTAAAAATCTCCTTTGATAATTCTCCACTGCTAGTCAACTCTCCCATCATGAAGTATTTGTTTCGAGGCGACTTTCGCCAACTCCTCCCTCATTGTATTGTAGTCTCCCTTGCTGAAGCATGGGACCCTGGTATTGGATTTTATCTTCACACTCTCTATCTGTATTCTAAATTCAACCATACTGTCTTCACTCCTTCACTATGATGTGAATAATTATTCTTGTCTCATTGTACATGACCAGACCTATGATACCTTGCTCCTCACTATGCGTGCGATTATTTTATACTTGAAAACATTCCAAGTAGTCAAACGCAGACTTTTTGGATTTGTTGCTGTTAACACATCCATGAAAAATAAAACAAGGACAGAATAAACTTGTTAAAGGAATAGCATTGTCACAACACTAGACTTGGGACTTCATCGAAAATGTTTCTGATAATCCAAATTCACTGCATCCATTGCTGCACCGGAATTTATTTCTCAATCAGTTTCTCAAATATGATTGGCCTTTAATAAATCGGCAATGACTTTATCTGTGTTCAATACTTTTACATTAATGTAATTTTCAAAGTTCCCTGGTAATTCGTCCTTTCTAATAGACTTTTGTATAGTCCTGATTGTTTATTTGATGCTAAGCAGACTCTGTTTCCCTGCCTCCATCAGAAATACTGGGGTTACATTTGCTGCTGTCAAATCTGGGAATCCAGTTCCAGAATCATCAAGCATTTGGAAGAGGATAAACAGAGTATTCATTGTTACCTTAGTCACCTCCCTTAGTAATCATAAAGAAGATTAACAGGTCATGGGGATTTATCAGATTTCAGTCAATATAATTTCTCTCAAACTGTTTATGTACAGATTTGATTCTATTTACTTTTTCTCAGTAGATTGAGATGTGCTTGGAATTTATTTTTTGAAATGCTTTCTTTTGTGAAGGCAGAACTGAAGTGGTTGCTTCATAGTGTTGCCATTTTCCTGTTCTCCGTTCTCTGGTTTCAGCTACAATGATCTTCTCTCACATTTCACCTTGGTATACTCTATGTTGAGAAGCTTTTACATTTCACTCTTGTTAATGTACGCTTCATAAACCCATCATTTCCTGTCTTAAGCTGCTCACTGATTGACCTTCAACAGTCATACAATCACAGAAGCATACTCTGTACAGTCAGAAATACAGTACAATCTACATTAGTCCCACTTTCAAACATCAGCCCGGTAGGCGCGAGTGTTATGACACTTCAAGTGCTTGTCCAGGTACCTTTTCACGGCTGTGAGATGACCCACAATAACTTGCTTCAAAAAAGTGTATTCCAGACACCAACATCCTCTGGGTGAAAAACCATCCTGAAATCCTCTCTAAACCTCAAACCCTTTACTTTAAAAGTGTCCTCCTTTGTTCTTGACCCTCTGACTTCAAGGAACCGCTGCTGTCTATCCATCCTGTCCATGCCCTTCATAATTTTACCCTATGGAATCGCGTTCCCCTCAGTATTCTCTGGTCCAAAGTAAACAACCCGAGCTTATCCAGCCTCTGTCTAAAGCTGAAATGCTCCATTGCAGGGAACATCGTGGTGACTCTCCTCTGTGCCACTTTCAGTGCAATCACATCTTTCCTGTAATGTGGATCCCTGAACTGCACACAGTATTCCATCTTAGCCTAACCAAATTGCTATATAGCTCTTGTAATTTATGCCTCGATTAGTAAAGGCTATGCCTATTGTCTCCAATTACTTCTAACTAATCTATTAGCCATTCCCGTCACATTCAAGGATGTGTGGAGAAGCACCCTCTGAAATTCCGAGTCTGCTGCCATTTATTGTGTCCTCCTCTGTCTGGTTTCTTCTTACAAAGTGCATCACCTCATATTTATCAGGATTACATTCCATCTGCCATTGATCTGCCCATCTGACTATTCCATCTATATCTTCCAGTAACGTTAGACGTTCCTCCTCACTGCCAACCACCCGAGTAATCTATGTGTCAGACACAAACCTAATTATTACACTCTCTCCATGCCCCTTCACATTCACATCTATATCAATTACGAATACCACAAATAATAAGGGACATAGCACTGACACACAAACAGTCTTCAGCAGCCACCTATTTTCCGCAATAGTTTCTCACACACTAATCTGCTACTCACTGGTATGTAGTTCCCTGGTTAATCTCTACAAACCTTCCCATAAAGGGTGTTTTCCAGTCCTCAGCACTTACCTGTGACCAGATTGCACTTAAACATTTGCATCAGTGCCTTTCATCCCTTGTCTCCAACAGCAGCCTGAGATGTAACTGAGCTGGACCTAGGGACGTGTCCAATTTTATACCAGCCAAAACTATCAATCAAGCCCTGTACACATCTTACATCATTCTGCTCAAGAGCCTCTCAGTCCATCCTCTGGAATTCTGTCCCTACATCCTCCTTCTCCCAAGTAAAACAAACGTGAAGCTCTCATCTATCAATCTATCAATGCTCACCAGATTCACAAACAGATTCCCGGCTTGATCTCAGGCCAAGTTTCGTCAGAAGAAAACCTTGCTATCTGAGGCATGAATCTGGAGAATGTCCATTCAGTATGTGGGATCAGTATATTTTATTTAGATCCAGACAGCAAAATTGTATACAATGCTCCAAGTGCAGTCTCACCAGCACTCTGTGTAACTAGGCCAGAATGTTTTTATTGCTAGTCGGAATAAAGTACTGCAGAAGCTGGAATCTGTACTGAAACTAACACATGCTAGACATCACAGTGAGTCAGACAGCATCCGTAAAGAGAGAGCAAGTTAATCCTTTGAATCTAGTTGACACTTCATCGTCTGTATTCGGATTCCCTTTAAATGAAAGCAAACTTAACTTTTATCTTCCCTGTTTGTATATGTTCCTCCCAATACACTTTGCTTTAATGTTTTCTGCTAACATATCTTTTGTGTGAGCTGATTAAAAATCCACCTGAATATCTGACTATATCGCATCCATTGCTTCTCTATGTTTAGGTCTACAAAATATATCTTCAAACAAAACGTTCGTAACTTGTAACTTCCCTTTCATAAATGCAGAATAATTCTCTTGAAGTTTGTTATTACTTTCTCAGTGTCCAATATCACATTTGTTATGATAGATTGCAAAAGATGACTTCCTGTAGTTGACAAGTAAACTTGTCTGTAGTTTTCCACTCTGCCGCTTCCCTTCTTAAATCATTGGAATGCATTGATATCCTTTCAAATTGGATACGAATAAATACAGTCATCCACAATACAATCCATCTGTGTATTGCTGCTTTCTCTGAAATTGAAGTATGAAGTACATCTGGTCTGTCAGACTTACCAATCCTCAATCCAGATATGTTGTCGCATACTACCACGTCACTAGTATGAAGGATTTTAGTGTTTAGTTACAAAAATTCTATGGTATTTCTGGGATATTGTCTGGATCTTCGTCCGTGAAGACAGACATAATGTAACAGTTTCGTCTCCCTGTCAATTTTCTGTCTACTACAAAAAAAATCCTGTCCATACGTTCACTGTGCCACATTTGGCCTGTTTTCATTTTCCTTTCGAATATGAACAGACCTTTTTCGCCAGTATTTACCAAGAACAAAAAAAAATCCAGCACAGGAACAGACCCTTCGGGTCTTCCAAGCCTGCACTGATCCAGATCCTCTATCTAAACTTGCCACCTATTTTCGAAGGATCTGTATCCCTCTGCTCCCTACCCATTAATATATCTGTCTACATACATATTAAATGTCGCTATCGTGACCACGTCTATCACCTCTGCTGGCATTGCGTTTCAGACATCTGCCGGTCTATGTTTAAAGAACTTTCTTAACATATCTCCCATTAATTTTTCCCCTCTCATCTTGCATTCCTGACCACTAGAAATTGAGTACCCCACTTTGGGAATAAGTGTCTTGCTATCCACCCTGTCTATACCTCTCATGATTTTATAGAACTCAATCAGGTCCCCCGAACTTCCGTCAGTCTAATGAAAATAATCCTAATCTACCAAACCTCTCTTTATGGCCAGTTCCCTCCAATACCAGGCAACATCCTGGTGAAACTCCTCTGTACCCTCTCCAAAGCATCTACATCTTTTTGGTAATGTGGCGATCAGAACTGTATGAATTATTCCAAATGTTGTTGAACCAAAGCCGCACACAACTGTAACATGACGTGTCATCTCTTGTACACAATAAATTCCAACAGATTCCCTTCTGTGGATGACAAGTTAACTGGTCTGTATTTCGCCTCTATCCCTTTTCTTCCCTTGTTAAAATGTTGAAATGCGGGAAGCAAAGAATGCTGTTTGCCTTCGTGACCACTCTATCGACCTGCCCCTCTAAGGAACAATGGACCTGAACACCTAAATCTCTCTGCACATCAATTTTGCCCAGTGCTTTTTCCATTTACCCTATAGTTCACTCTTGAATTGCATCTTCCGAAATGCATCATCTCACATTTGTCCAGATTGAACTTCATTTGCCATTTCTCTGCACAACTCTCCAATCTGTCTATTTTCTGCTGCATTCTCTGACAGTCCCCTTCACTTTCTGCTACTCCACCAATCTTAGTGCCATCTGCAAACTTATTAATCAGACCACCTTTACCTTCCTTCAGTTCATTTATGCGTATCATAAACAATAATGGTCCCAGCACTAAACCCTGTGAAACAGCACACAGAACAGTTCTTCATTTTGAGAAAATTCCTTCCACAGCTATCCCCTGTCTGATGCTGCTCAGCCTGTTCTCCATCCATTTAGCTAGTTGACCCTGGAACCCTTGCAGCTTCACCTTCTTCATCAGCTTGCCTCATCAAAAACCTTACCGAAGTCCAGTATATGACATCTACAGCCTTTTCCTCACTATAAATTTTCACTTCCATAAAGAAATCTATTATATTTGCGAAGATGTGACCTCCCCGGAACAAAACCTGGGAAGGTCTTGTTTGGAGTCTGTTTAGAATCAGACGGGTTTTATTTCCAAGGTAGGATTTTATAAAATGCACATTGGCTGACTGCCTACTAAGTGCATGTTTTTTTAAAAAAACAAAATAGAATGCATTTGCAAATACAAATCTGCAAATTCAAATTCACCCCACAGATTTGTGTGTGTGCAAGTGAGAAATGTGGAGTGTGTGTGCACGGGGGTAGGGGAAGAGTGAGGAGAGAGCGTGTATGTGTGTGTGTGAGAGAGAAGAGCGTGTGCGTGTGTGTGCACATGTGCATGCAAGGGTGTCAGGTGTGTGTGTCCTCGGTAAGACACAGATAGATGTGGCAGATCCCTTTCCCCACACAGACTCACGCACTGGTTTCAGAGCTTCCACACTCTGCAGCCTCTGCTCCATTTGTTGTTCATGTTGCAGACCCAGAGACCGTAACTACAGTCCCAATGCTCCATCCTGAGTTGGGTTACAAAATCCTCAGGTCTCCCTGAATGTCTGTGGCAGCTCACTGCACAACCTCCAGCAAACCATCCCCAACACCTCCACTAAATTTTGAACAACAGGAGTCAGTCAGAAGATTTTCATAGAGTGATAGAGTCACAGAGATGTACAGCATGGAAACAGATGTTTTGGTCCAACCCGTCCTTGCCGACACGATATCCCAACCCAACCTAGTCCTACCTGTCAGCACCCAGCCCATATCGCTCCAAACCCTTCCTATTCAGATACCGATCCAAATGCCTCTTAAATGTTGCAATTGTACCAGCCTCCATCACTTCCTCCGGCAGCTCATTCCATAAACGTACTACACTATGTGAAAAAGTTGTCCCTTAGGTCTCTTTCCCCTTTCACTCTAAACCTATGCCCTCTATTGCTGGACTCCCCGACCCCAGGGAAAATACTTTGTCTATTTACTCTATCCATGCCGGTCATAATTTTGCAAACTGCTATATGGTCACCTCAGCCTCCAGCTCAAGTTCGATGCCTGCTCCTTCACAAAAATACTCGAGGGCTTCCTCGTGTTACTGACCACACTATCAGCTGAGAGGGACAAACACAGGCATTCACTGGACAGGCACAGCCTAAGTTTCAAAGACGTGAGTCAAAACTGCTGAATCCCTCCTGTCCAACATGGATCATTAAACTGTCAACCTTTTTTTCCATGTGTGTGGGAGTAGTGCAAGAGCACTGCAGGATTGCATGCATAACATGGAACATGGGACACACGGGGAAGTGAACAACAGTCCACACACACCATTTCATTGTTTCTGAGTTTCCTAATGTCAGCACTCGATACATTAGGCAGCCAAAACCCAAAGCCAGGGAAAGTCCAGAGGGACAAAAAAATCACATTAAAGATAGAAACAGATAATTAAGATAGAAATAGGCCATGTTGGTGAAATATGGAGAAAACGACAGGGCAGTGGGACTAACTGGGGAGCTCTGCTGACTATGCCAATGTATTGGTTAGTAAAATGGCGAGCTGAGCAGACTGTATCAGTGTAATGCTCAGAGCTGAAAATGTGTTGCGGGAGAAGTGCAGCAGGTCAGTCAGCATCCAAGGAGCAGGAGAATCGACGGTTCGGGCATGAGCACTTCCTCCTGCTGCGCTTTTCCAGCAACACATTTTCAGCTATTGCTCAGTAAGCTGAACTATCTACCCAGCATAGGGAGCTGTGCAGACCGTTCCAGTATATTGCTCAGTAAGCTGGACTGTCTGCCCAGCATGGGGAGCTGTGTAGACTATGCCAGTGTATTTCAGCCTCAGTATTGACTGGGGATGGGATGTAGTCAGAGAGACGAAATGCAGTCTGTAACCAGAACAGAACATAGTGACGTCAATGCTTTCAATATTTTAGCAGCAAGGGCAGTGATTCAATGGATCATGTTTCCCAGTTGAAACTGGACAGGTCAACATAAAGACCCATGAGTAACACTGCCAGAAGCAAGGTGGGAGAGAGTGAATTAACAAGTTCATTGCTGCAGTTAGTAATGGTTTGTAAAGTGATCATCTCGATTTAGAGACTCAGCAGGAACAATAACAGCGAGAATGATAGTAGAATCTATTAAAGGACAGTATTACAGTCAATCATGATTTATAAAATTAATGACTGAAAATTGAGACTTACCAGGGACACCAACGAAAGCCAGGATTGGATAATAAAAATATTGAATAATGTAAAGGGCATATTCGATCCGCCACAATAATGACCATCGATCATAATTTGTAGAAAGAAGCCAAACATCCCGATATAAGCTCCTGTCCATTCTTGAATCATTCCAGCCTAATATTCTCAGATTGTGAAACGTTGTTTGAAAATTCCAGTCTAATGTCCTCAGATTCTGATTCATTGTTGGAACATTCCAGACACTTTTGCTCTCATTCTGATCTCTCCCCACTGCCTCTCTTGAGCTGACGATCCCTATTACTGATGTCGGTGATGCTCCCTCTCATACTGTGGAATAGCACAATCAACGGAACCCATTTATAATTAAAAGATGGAACTCCTCCACTGGGATAATGACAATCCATGGAGACTGGCATTAAGCACACTCACAAAGCAAACAGGCTCAGTTAACCCCTTCCTTACGTAACTTTTCCGATCCCAGTAAAAGGGAACATTTACTCAGTCTGCGTGGAATAGATGGGCGTTGCTTAGGGATGGTCGATAAATCTTTCAATCTTCTTATTCTTTCTTCTGTGTATGTGGGAGTAGTGCAAGAACACTGCAGGACTGTTTATATTAAATACTATTAATAAAGGGAGATAGAGATAAATAAACAAACTAGCTGCATAAGGTGACCAGTGGGGACACTTCCATAGACAATAAACCAGTGTCCACTATTTATTGCCCATTGGCATTGTGCAGTGCTACTCCTTGTGACATCATTCAGAGCATTGAGTCTACTGTTCAGGAACAGGAGAAGGTAATTCTGTGCCCATGTGTCTGTCACAGAGGGACAGGAGGAGACCATTCAGCCTCTCGACCCTGTTACAGAAGGACAGTGGGAGGCCATAAAGCCTCTCAGGTCTGTTGCAGAGGGATAGGAGTAGATCATTCAGCCTCTCGAGTCTATTGCAAATGGACAGGAGGAGGCCATTCAGCCTATTGACCCTGTTACAGAGGGACAGGAGGTGGCCATTCAGCGCATTGAGCCTGTTATAGAGAGACAGAAGGAGGCCATTCAGCTTCTCGGGTCTGTTGCCGAGGGACAGGAGGAGGTCATTCAGAGTATTGAGTCTGTGACAGAGGGACAGGAGGAGGCCATTCTGCTTCTTGAGCCTGTTATTCAGTAACTACCAGTTTTAAAATACTTATGGAGAAGAACAGTCCTGACATAAATGGTAAAGTTCCAAATTGAATCAGGCCAACTTTGAACGCTTTATATTGGCAATTTCAAATGCTGCTTGGGAGAAGCTCGTGGCAGGAAAGTTGGAGGCCTTCACAAATGAGATCACAGAGTCCAGAGAGAGTATGTTCCGGTTCATGAGCAATGCAAGGCTGGTAGGTGTCGGAAATGCTGGATGGCGAGCGGAGTTGAGGTTCTGTTCAAGAAAAAGATGGTAGCATATGATAGGTATAGACAGGAGGGATCGAGTGAAACCATCGAGGAGTAGAAGGGCTGTAGGCTAATATTAAAGAGGGAAATCAGGAGGGTAAACTGGGGGCATAAGATATCTTTCGAAAATAATGTAAGGGACAATCCAAAGAGATTCTACCAATGCACTGAGGTCAAAAGAGTAACGAGGGAGAAGACAGGGCCCTTTAAAGATCAGCAAAGTGAACTATGTGTGGAACTACAGGAGATCAGTGAGATTTTACATAACTATTTTGGATCAGTATTTACTTTGGAGTAGGATGTGGAAGGTAGAGAACTTGAGGAACTAAATGGTGATATCTTGAAAAGTGTCCATATTACTGAAGATGAGGAGCTGGCCATCTTAAAAGACATTAAGGTGCATAACTCCCTCTGACCTTTTATGTGACTCTTGGATAGACACTTGGAAGTTAGTACAATGAAGGGCACATAGGTTAGTCTGATCTTAGAGTAGGAGAAACTGCCGGCACAACATCAACAGCTCAAGGGCCTGTACTGTGCTGCACTGTTTTGTGTTCTTTGACCTGATCGGGTGTACCCCAGAATCTTATGGGAAGCTAGGGAAGCCATTGTTTGATATCTGGCTGAGATACTTTTATCGTGGACAGCCACAGGTAAGGTTGTGCCATTGTTTAAGAACAGTTGGTAAGGAAAAGTGAGGAAACTATAGACCGCTGGTCCTGATGTCATTGGTGGGTAAGTTGTTGGAGGGAATTCTGAGGGACAGAATTTACTTGTGTTTGGAAAAGTAAATTCTGATTAGTGATAGTCAACATGACTTTGCATGTTGGAAATCTTGTCTCACAAATTTGATTTAGTTTATTGAAGAAGTGAAGAATAAGATTGATGAAGGCACAAAAATAAAACTGTGGAATAGAATATGGACTTTAATAAGGATTCAAAAAGGTTCCACGTGGTAAGCTGTTAAGCATGGTTAGATCGCATGGAATACAGGGAGAGTTGTAGATAATTCGCTCAAAGGTAAGAGATGAAGGTAATGCTGGTGTGGGATATTTTATTTGAACTGGAGGCCTGTGACCAGCAGTCTGCCACAAGGATCTCATGGGTTTTGTCATTTATGTAAATGATTTGGATGTGAATATTAGTAGGAATGGTTAGTGAGTTTACAGATAACACCAAAATTGGTGAGGTGGTGGACAGTAAAGATGGTTAACTCAGAGTAGAACGGGACCCTGATAAGGTGTGCCAAAGTGCCGAGGAGTGGCTGATGGAGTTAATGTCAGACAAAGGGATGGTGTAAAATTTTTGTGAGCCAAATTGGATCAGCACTTGTAGGCAGGATCCTGGGAAGTGTTTCCAAACACAGACAGCTAAATAGAAACTATAGAAACCCTACAGTGTGGAAACAGGCCATTTGCCCATCGAGTCCACAGTGACCCTCCAGATAACATGCTGACCAACACACCCATACGTTACCCCAGTAACTCTATATTTCCCTTAGACAATCCACCTAACCTGCAGTTTAGTGAGGCTACTGAACCTATCCTGTGCATTTTTAGACTGTGGGAGGAAAACCTAGCACCCGAAGGAAACCCACACAAACACTGGGAGAAATTGCAAACACCGCACAAAGAATCACCAAAGGGTGGAATCGAACCCAGGTCATTGGTGGTCTGAGGCAGTAGTTTTGGCCACTTTGCCACCTAACGACCATCAGAATAAGTGACTGATTTCTCCCATTTTCTCTGGATCTGTCACATCTGTTCAGATGATGTCGAATTCCAGCGTGGTGCCTCTGTCAAGCCCTCCTTAACCTTCACCCTAGGATTCACATTCTAATGGACAGGGCTTTAAGCTGTAACTGACACATTGCCTGCACAGCTGCCCTCACCCCTTCTCCTCCTATCCGGATCACGTGTTCCATTAATACTACAGCATGCAAGATAATTGCTGATTTAAAATAAAACAAAAAGCTGCATACACTGGAGATCGGTAACCAATACTGTTCAGATGAAGACTCCCCAGATTTGAAACATTGACTCTGCTTTCTTCTGACAAAGGATTGCGAGAAAGTGACAACTGCAAATGCAGTGAATTCTAAAGTGAAATCCTGATGAAGGGTTAATGACTGAAACATAGTCTTTCCTGCTCCTTGGATTCTGCCTGACCTGCTGTGCTCTTCTGGGGTCACACTTTTCGACTTTCTTACTACAGATGCAACCAGACCTGTTGAGGTTTTCCTGCAAATTCTTGTGTATCTAATTCCCTACTTATAACATAAACAATTTTTTCCCTGCAGCATTGCCTTCCATGCACATCTTCCACCAATGTTTGCTTCTTCTTCTTGGTTCTAAGCTGCAGTCAAACTGTTTCTGTATAAACTGAGCACCGTAGTGAGATGAATGTTAGATTCAGCAAGATTTGTCTTGATGCCTTTCTCGATGTTACAAAATCTTGCTGCATTTTGTTCGAAAAACGCATGGATGAGAAAGGCTGAGATGGATATGGGCCAAGTGCAGGGATATGGAGTCAATGTGGACTGACATTTTGTTCGGAATGGACCAGTTCTGGCTGAAGAGCCTTTCTCCGTGCAGTAGGATTGTACGACTGGAAATGAAAGTAGTTTGGGATATAGACAAGCGCGGGCGGGGGAGGGATGTGGGAGGGGAGGTGGGGGGTGGCAGGGGGAGGGGTTGAGGAACAATGTCATGAAAAGATATGTTCACAGGTTTCAGAATTCTGAATGTAGACATGTAGATAGCATCTGACAACATAAGCCAACATTGCCAGGAATGATGAGTGAATGGAATATTGGTGTGAGTTCAGATGATGGAGAGTTTTGGATTAGGATTTGTTCTGCAGCTTTGTATCTGGGAGTGGGGTCTGCAGAGTCTTTGATTCTGGGCTGAATCTAACAGTAATTTCTCTCAGTGCCATTTTAATTGAGTGACAGAGCGATTGTCTGTATGAGACTGAGCTAGTTTCCTGGTGCTATCTTATCAAACTCACCTCATTCACTACCCGCCCCACCGTATGGTGTCCCTGTCATTCAATGCCAGTCTCATTCTCCCACTCAGCAGGGTTGGAGGTATTCACCATCGCCGTAAATCTCTGGATATTCCGTGATCCCTGGCACTGATGCCAAAAATAAACGCCAGTGGGCAAATAATTGATTAGACTTACAGTGTGGAAACAGGCCCTTCGGCCCAACAAGTCTACACTGACCCGCCGAAGTGCAACCAACCCATAATCCTACATTTACCCCTTACCTAACACTGCAGGCAATTTAGCATTGCCAATTCACCGCACTCACACATCTTTGGACTGTGGGAGGAAACCAGAGCAAACCCACGCAGACACGGGGAGAACGTACAAACTCCACACAGTCAGTCGCCTAGGGCGTGAATTGAACCCAGGTCTCTGGCGCTGTGAGGCAGCAGTGCTAACCACTGTGCCACCGTGCCGCCCAACTGAACTTTCTCAGCACGGAGATGCCCTGTCCAGATGAAGCGGAGCATGGCAGGTAAGACAATGGATAATAGACAATAGACAATAGGTGCAGGAGCAGGCCATTCGGCCCTTCGAGCTTATACCAACATTCATTATGATCATGGCTGATCATCCACAATCAGTATCCTGTTCCTACCTAATCCCCGTAACCCTTGATTCAACCATCTTTAAGAACTGTATCCATCCATAAGGGGAAATTACAGCACAGGTTTGTCGACAGGAGCATTGATGTCCTGGTGGATGGGCTAGTAGAAAGGGCGACCATTCTTTTCTCAAAGGAAGCCACACCAGCAGACCCACCAAGCATGGTCTGAGCTCAACCACCCAGCTCAGTGCAGTATCTGTGGTCTGAAGAAATGTCCAGCAATACAGGTCAAGCATCAATAACCTTCCCCACTCTGTCAGGATAAGGGTCATTGTATTCTCTCTGCTCCCTCACATTCACAGCATATTGTTATGGCACCTACCTCAGAACAAGGCTCATGCTCCAACATTCTCACTGCTGTAGGCAGCACATCCCCCTCCTCTCTCTAGCCTTTGTGATACCCCCACTCATTTATAACATGCTCTGGAGAGTGCTGATTATGGAATGTTCCAGATAACGTTCCAAACAATCCCCGGTTTCAGGAGAATGACAGTGCCCCAGTGTGGAAAACATGAGGGGAAGGAACAGTGTGTTTTTTAAAAATTACACTTACATACACACGATATTGAAATCCATCATGAGGCTATTCCATCCTTCAAATGTGCTCTAACATTTAATAAGATTGGGAGTGATTTAACTGTCTCCGGAGCTCCATGTTATAGGAACTTCCAGTCATGCAGTCCCCGGCGTCCTGTCACTGACCAGACAACACTCAGGCATTTTATCCTGGGTTTCTTCAAGCATGTGTTCCTTAGGCATTTCCCATGGGGACCGACTCTCCTCCCAATATGTCCCATCAGCTTTCTACTTTCATGCAATAGTAAGCATCCTTCACACAGATCAATCAGAAATATACTGTTATTTAATAGTTGTCGATATCTAAACACAATTATTATTCTGGTTGTTTTGCTTGTGTCACCTTATTGCATTCAGCTCAAGATAGCATCTAAACACTTACTTCCAGCAAAGAACATTTTTATCCTCAGCTGGTACCTTGACCGTTAACTGAATTGTACCTTTTTCCTTGTTATGAAAGTTTCTCTTGCCCTTTGTCTGTGAGTGTTTCTGTCTGAAACAGTTACACAGGCTCCCACTCAGTTGGCTGGACGGCTGGTTGGTGATGCAGAGGGAGGCCAATAGCGCAGGTTCAATTTCCCACACTGACAGAGGTCACCATGGAGGGGACGTTCTCGGAACCTCCAGGGTTCACCTCCACTCTCCTGCTAACCCCTCATATCCCTCAACTCGCTGATATGTCAAAATCCAATCCAGCCCATCTGTAAAAACATGCAGTGACCCAGCCTTCACAACTCTGTGGGTTAGTTAAATTCAGACTTCACGACCTTCTAAAAGAAGACATTTCTTTGTATCTCTTATTATGTCTCTGAGTTCGAGACTCTGCCCAGGTGTGGAAACACATTCTTCGCATCCACCTTATAAAGCCCCCTCTGTATCCTTTACATTTCAGTAATATCACGCTCATTCATTTCAAGCACAATGAATAATCGCCTCACCATTTTAGATGTATTCAATAATTCAACCCTTTCATCCCAGGAACCAACGTTCTGTATCAATCTAGTTATTTGTTGCAACACCACGCTGACTTTATATTTCATACACAGGAACACTCCATTCCCTTTTACCTGCTCCTTTGTTGGGAGTCTTCTTCATTAAATTACAGCCTGCCTTTTGGTTCGCAGTGCCATCCTCAAACTCGGATGTATATTGCATTCAGCTCCCGCCGTCAGGCTGTCAGAATAGACTGTAAATAACTGATGCCATCGGATTGTTATTTGTGATACTCCAGTAGATATGTCTTTATCATAACGATCCATTAATCCTGACTCTCCAATTTCTTTGTGTTAACCACCTGTCATCCCATGCTAATACATTGTCCATAACACTATGAGCTTCTGTCTTGTGTAAGAACCTTTATTTTGTGATACGTTGTGGAAGATCTCTGGTAAGCCGCATGCCTACCAGTTCCCCTTTATCAAGTTCGCATGTTAAATTTTCAGGGATCTCAGGATAACTTTGCAGAAAAAATAAAGTTTCACATTCACAAAGCCACGCTGACTCTGCGTGAAGCTTTTCTAAATTCCCTTCAATTCTTTCCTTAATAATAGACTCTCGCAGATTCCCAGTAAAAATGGTTAGGCTAAATGTTTCCTGCCTTCTGTCTCATTCCTTTCTTGAAAACAGGCGCCACGTTGGAGATTCTCCAGTTTCGCTGGAATACTCCTGAAATCTAGAGAGTTATGGAATCTTTCACACAGTACCACCAGTCACTCTGTAACCACTTCAAAAAAAAAACTATGAATTACTGCTGACCGGTCTACCCTTACTCTTGTCCGTTTGTCAAAAAACCTTGTTCCTTTTGTTAGAGACAGTTCAGAAACTTGCCTTCTATTAACATTTTGTTTATATCATTGACATGCTTACAGTGCCTTCCCCTGTGAGGAACAATGCAAAGTACTGGGGTAATTTTTGCCTGTTCACTGAAGCCAGATCCCCAGTCACATCCTCCAAATGACCTCAATATACTTTCCAGACTTCATTTCTACCTAAGGTCATACACTCATTTTGAACTTATTTTTTATATACACAGAAAAGTTTGTGATGCTTGTTTTTATATTTCTTGCCAATTTATTTACATCATATCTTTTGTTCCTCTTTTCTCACTTTCTAGATTCATACAGTCACGCCACACACAAACAGACCCTTTGGTCCAACTTGTCCATGCTTAACTAAACTAGTCCCATCTGCTTTCACGTGTCCCATATGCCTCTAAACGTTTCCCATTTATATATTTGACCAAATGTCTTTTAAATGTTGTAGCCGTACTTTCATCTACCACTCTTCCTTTTGCAGTTCATTTCATACACACATCATCCTTAGTGTGAAAACGTTGCACCATTGGCCCTTTTAAATCTTCTCCCTTTCCCCTTAAAGCGATGTATTCTATGTTTGAACTCCGTACCACCACCCCCACTCCCGCCACCCCTCTCCAGTGGAAGACACCTTGGCTCTCCACCCAATCGATGCCTCTCGTGAGTTTATAAACTTTTATAACGTCACTTTTCAACCTTCTCCACTCCATCTAATACTAACTTCAAGAACAAGCATTTGATCGTAAGCACTGGAAATTTGAAACAATATTCAAACTGACAGGTAAACAACACAGAGAAAACTTTATACTGTGATTTGTTTTTTTTCTCCAAGTAACAATGCTAAGACAGCGTGAAACCTTTACCAGTACCATTAGGAAGTCAAACACTTGAATTCCTTTGTCGAAATAGGGTGATGGTCCCTACACTGAAAGTGTATCTTTGGCCAAATCCAAAGTTGGAAGGGGAATTCTTATACCACACGGTAAGCATGCAGTTACCTTTAGCAGAGTGAGATGAAGGCTGGTATACTTGTTGAAATTTGGATCACAGTGTGAATTCAGTACAAAGGGGGAGGTATTTTCAGTAAGGTTTATTCCAACAAAGAAACTTTCCAGAATGAGATGAGAGTGGAAAGTGTAAAACAACATGAATGGAGAGGTCGAGTCACACTGAGACCAGAGGCAAAGTGGCAGCACCAAACACAGCTTGATGCTAGTGAAGGGAAGGTAAACCTGATCAAAAAGCCTCAGATCGGAACCATCATGTGAGAGAATGTGCTCTGTAATTGGAGAGGGATAACCTAGAATCAGGAAGAGGAGATGAGCAAGGAAGAGGATGCAGCAGCAATGGCACGGGTATCTGGAGGTAATTCAGGAAGCACAACTGAAATTCATGGCCAGCATCTGGGCACACACAATGCTCGTTAATTTGCGAATGAATAGTATCCTTTACAGATTTCGTCAAACACTAGCAGTTCATCTTCTTCGGAGTCCTTTTTGAATAGAAACAATAATTGCTGAGCGTTATGGGCTATCTGCTTGAATGTCTGCTCCTGCATGTCCACTGACCTTCCTCTGGGTCTATCTCCACATCCCTTTTCAGACCAGATGAGAAACAGAAATCTTCAATTTAAATGTTCGGTTATTTTCAATCATTCAGGAGGAACTTCTGCATGGGGCTGAATACACGATCAGCGGATGCTGAATACATTCTCCAAGTTTCTCCGTCTCTGTTGCTTCTGTTTGATGAAGTCACATTTCAGTGAACTGCCTCTGACGTGACCTCCTTTTTATCAAACCAGAAATCTCCTAACTCCGGTGGATAGGGCCTTCGGCTGTCACTGTCCCATCGCCTACAGTGTCGCCCTCACTCCGTCTCCTCCTTCCCTGAACAATGATATATCTCCCCTTGTCATCACTTCCTACTGCACTAGAATCCACATTCGTGGAATCATCCTCTGCCACTTCCACCACCTCAGCAGGACTACACCAACAAACACATCTTTCCATCCCGTCCACTGTCAGCATTACATGGGAACCATTCCTTCTGTGACACCCCCATCACCCTGAACACTTCCCCACTCCCCCCATGACACCTTCCCATGTAATTGCAGAAGCTGCAACACTTGCCCAACCATCTCTTCACTCCTCACTGTCCAAGGCTCCAGTCGCAACTTGCAGGTGAAGCAGCATTTCACTTTACACTTTCAATCCAGTCTCCTGTCATTGCTGCTCACAATGCAGTTTCCTTCACACTGGGGAGACCAAGCAGAGACTGCTTTAAGGAACACTTGCACTCTATTTGAAGGAATAATTCTGACCTTCCCATTGCTTCCCATTCCAATAACTTACGTTGCTCTCATGCTGACTTTTCCGTCCTGATCTGCTGTAATGTTCCAATGAAGCACATCCCAAGCTGGAGTAACACTTCCTTTTATACTTTGGTACGTTCCAGCCTGAAGGAGTTCACATTCATTCTCATGACTTCACAGCCTGACCCCATTACGTCTGTTTTCTATGTTTCATGCATTCTGCTTGCTTGTCTGTGACTTGTTTATCTTGCACTCAATTGAGAGAACTCATTTCTCACATTTATACTTTAATTTACACCCATTTTATATCTATTTCCCTTTCACCTGGCATTGCATCTCCACATGCTCTGTTTCCCATCACCCCTCGTCCACTTTTGTCAGGGGATTAAGAAGTTCTTTTCCGTTCTCAATAAGGGTCACGCGGGGCTTGAAACACTATCTCTGTTTTTCTGTCTCCACAGATGCTGCTAGACACGCTGAATTTCTCCAGCAATTTGTCGTTTTGAACAGCTTTAAAGACGTGTGTCAAAGCCGCCCAAATGCCCTGTCCAACATGAAGCGCCATGCACTGAGAAGTGAACAATAACGCCAGATGTAGAAATTCGTTTGGTTCTGAAACGACGTAAGACTGGCATCATTGCCACTACAGAGAGCTGAAGAGAAACAGAAGGAAACACATTCAATTTAAACACCGAAGGTGGCATGACTGAAAGGGATAAGATTCAGATGAGTGTTAGAATTAGAATCGCTATAGTGTGGCAACAGGCTCTTTGGCCCAACGAGTTAACAACGATTCTCTGAAACTTAAATCAAACAGACCCATTCACATATCTTACATTTATCTCTGACTAATGGACATAAATGAACATTATTGGGCAATTTAACAAGGCCAATGCACCTAAGCTGCACATCTTTGTCAGTGGGTGGAAACTGAAGCACCTGGAACAAACCCACTCAGACATGGGAGAGAACGTGCAAACTCCACATAGACAGTCGCTGGAAGATGGAATTGAACCTGGGCTCGTAGTGTTGGGAGGCAGCAGCGCTAACCACGGACCCATGGTGCTGCCCGGCGGGGAAAGTTTAGGGATTTTGAGAATCATGACAAGTAAGAGGTGTGACACCATGGACAAACACTCAGAAGAATGAGAATACTTAAATGGAAAAGTTACCACATCAGTAACCAGAATACATCATGGGGTGATGGGTGAATGGGTCTCGGTGTGAACTGGGGGACAGATAACAGAATTGCAATGCAGAAATTGCAGCTCAAAACTGGGAATTTATGTGGTCCAGTAGATCACAGCTGGACAGAAGGCGAATTGTATTGAATCACAATCTGTAACATTTTTCCCAGGATAATCCCTCAGTCTGTCATTACCATTAAGCTGACCGATGTTTCAGAGACGAGTTGGCGAATGTACCAGTGTCAGAACCATATGTACCTAAAAATGATGACAATCCATTTAAAGCTACTGCACTTGATCACTGTACTTACATTCCAAACAGCAGGACTGATATCTGAGAGAGAGGGCGAAATGAATACAAAACAAACAGATCAGATAGAAGCTCTACAGTTCTGCCACATCCAGTCAGAATTGCAGTTGAACTATTAAACAACTGACAATAAAAGAGGATTCTACAAATATTATTTAAAAACAAGATTGTTCAATGGGATTACGGCGTCACTGGTTCGGTCATCATTTATTGCCCAGATATTAGTTAAGAGTCAACTAATTTGCTGTGGGTCTGGAGTTACATGTGTCCAGAGCAGGTATGGATGGCAATTTCCTTCCAAAAAAGGCATCAGTGAACCAGATGGGTTTCTCCCACAATCAGCAATTGATTCATGACCATCATTACACACTTAATTCCAAACACTTGTTGGATTCGATCTCAGGTCACAAGAACATTACTGGAGTTGTTAGACTAACATCTCAGCTGTTATTGCTGTGGCTGTTGCTCTATCATTCCTTGAAAGAATGGAACCAGAAGTGTTGCTTAAATAATTCCCACAGAATCACGGATGCCAGTCTTCAACCAATTCGATTTGTCACACGTGACATGAAGATACAGTTGAATGCAGTCAATACGACAAAGGCAATGGGCCCTGACACCATTCCTGCAATAGAAGAGAAGACTTGTGCTGCACACCAAGCCGTGTCACTGGGCACGCTGTTTCATTCCAGCTCCAACTCTGACATCTCGCTGGCAATGTGGAAGATTACTCAACTATGTCCCGTCCCCTAAGAGGGGAATAATTACAATCTGACCAATTACCACCCCCTCAGTCCTATCCCGATAGTAAAATTGGTGAGAGTTCTTCCTGACAGAGCTGTCAAGTAGTACAGAAATAATCTGCTCAGTGTGGTTTTTGACAGGTCCCCATGTGGAGATGGTGCTGTTGTGGAATTGTCACTGGATTACTAATCCAGACCAGGTAAAAGCTTTGGCAGATGGTAGAAGTTAGAAACAATTAATAACATATCGAGATGTAAACTCTGGTGCCAGTAATACTGGCCTTGAAGCCCATGTCAATTGTCAACATAAATTTGCTTCCCCAGTATACTTTCGGGAAGTGAATCTCCCGTGATTTCCTGGTCTGGCCTAAACGTGACTCCAGATACACAGATATGCAGTAACCTCTTCAATGGTCTCTGAAACTGCCAAGCAAAGCCGTTGTATCAAACTGCTCCAAGGTCTTAAAGGTTAAACCTGGACAGAACCCCCGGAACCAGCCTCTGTATTGGAAAAGAGAACGGGATTCACAGTCCTGTCGACCCTGCAGAGACCTCTTTCCTAAAATCTGAGAGTTTGTAACAACATTTACAGAGTTTTCCCCAAGACTGCACAGAAACATCGGGAAAGGAGTAAGTCATATAAGATATTGAACCTTCCCCACTGTAGTTTTTGGCCAAACATCTCTTCAATTCACTTTTCCCAAATACTGTATTCTCTATATCCGTTGAACTGATTAACTATCGGGAATAAAAAATGAAGTAGGAACTTTGGTCCATCAATTTTGCTCTTCATTTCAATATAATGATGTCTGAACATGTATCCCCACACCAAACTCCTGCTTCAACTTCATCCCTTTACTGTCTAGAAATCCTTATTTATATTCAGTGCCTTTGCTTCCACAGCCTTATGTGGTAGAGAATTCCCCAGGTTAACCAGTCTCTGAGTGTAGATATTTATTCTCATCTCAATGCAGAGGGACCTGCTTGCATCTAATACTGTGGGCCCATTGTTTGAGACGTTCCAGCCAGGGGAATTATCATCACTGCTAACAACCTGTCTCGCCATGACAGAGTTTTATATATTAACCGAGATCTCCACTCATTTTCCTAAACGCCATGGAATGCAGGCCCAGTCACCCCAAACTCTGCTCCCACAACAAGCCTGTAATCCCAGAGATCAGTCTAGTTATCCTTCGCTGCTTTCCCTCAATGTCAGCTTTATCCTTTATTTGGTAAGGAGACCAAATGTGCACACAATACTGCACAATGTTCGAGATGGGGACTCACCAAGGCCCTGTACAGCTACAGTAAGACACCCTTATACCTGGACTCAAGTCCCCTGGAAATGAAGGTCAGCATATTAATTATCTTCCTATCTGCTTTCTGTTGCTGCTCTCTGTGACTGGTGTACAAAGAGATTGAGATCCTTTTCAAATGTACAGCTCCCCACTTGGTGTCTCTATGTACAGTGGGCATGTGTCAATCTCAATTCAAGTATTGACTTCTGGTTTCAGAATTCACTGCCCTGCATTGACCGCAGAGTTTGGTGAAGAAATCAACTAATGTATACACAGAAGTACTTTCATACAGCAATAGGCTTACATCAGTTCTTTTTGAAATGTTAGCCTGTTATTCTATATTTCCAAACAATGTGCTCAATGTCACGTCTACCCACGTTGTTCTTCACCTGACACGTATTTATCCATTTCCTCCAATTACTCAATCACCTTTGAACTTCTTTACATCCTGACCACCTACTCACAATCTCAATTTGGGGCCAGCAGCAGATTTGGAATGATTACATTGAATACCCTTGAACAAATGTTTGATAAGCTTTCTGAATAGTTGGGTTGCAAACACAAATTCTTGGATTATCATACTAGTCATTGTTTTCCACTCCAAAAGATATAGAACTGTTTTTGCTGATTCATGTTTTCCTTTCAACTCTCCCATTCTCCACCCATACCAGTAAATTAGATCTAGCTGTTACACACGATTATGGGCCAGGACAGACCTCCTCAAATAATTTCAAGGAGGAGCGCAAACCCAACATTTACTCATTGATTGAAGCAGGTGTAAGGTGGATATTCCAGAAGTGACGCGGCTGAATGAAACACATACAGAAGAGGATAGCAGACAGAATAACTTAACCATCTGGAAAACCAAAAAATTTTCCCAATTGAATGATGTTGTTCCAAGTACTTGAAACAATCCACATTAACACACCATGGCAAAAACAAAAGGAAAAATAAACCCCAGGTTCTTACAGGAGAGATGTCAGAGTGAGGGCGAATCAGACTGGGTCTACTTCTTTGAGTCTGGTAGCTTCACGACTGGCTGCCTGCTTTCAGCAAACAGCAAGACTGTGAAAAATTAAGCCAAACAAACCAAAGCAGAGGGTCTGCGCTGGGAGAACTGGCCACTTCCCTTTCTTCAGAACAGAAGAACAGAAGGACTAGGATCAAGAGTAGGCCGTCTGGCCATTCGAACATGCTCTGCCATTTAATTGTATCATGGCTGACCTATTCGGACACTCAGATCCACTTACCCACGCTCGCACAGTATCCTTCATTTACTTCATTCTTCAAAATACCTTAGCTTTAAAAGCATCAACTACCTCACTGAGCAGGCAATTCCATAGAATTAGAACACTCTGGATGAAGAAGTTCGTTCTCAATTCAATTAAAAGCTACTTCCTTCACTTGCCAGTGGAAACATCCTCTCTACTTGTATATTATTCATTCTCTTCATTATTCTATATGTTTCGATTAGGTCCGAACCCCATCCTTCTGAATTTCAATGATTATCATCCCAGTATACCCAGTCTCTCCTCATAAACTAACTCTTTCAACTCCGGATTCAACCCAATGAAACTCCTCTTGACCCCATCCAGTGTCAGTACATTCTTTCTCAAGTAAGGCGGATTAATGTTCATAAAATACTCCAGGTGTCGCCACACCATCACCCTGTACAGCTGCAAAATGTCTTACCTGCTTTTAAATCCAATTCCTTCAGCAATGAAGGACAACATACCATTTGCCTTCTTCAGTACTTGCTGTACTGCAGACCAAACTTATGTGTTTCATGAACATGGATACGCAGGTCCCTCTGCAGAGCAGCATACTGCAACGTTTTACCATTCAAGTAATACTGGTACTCCAAACAAATAGATGAATTCACATTTGCTTACATTGTATTCCATCTGCCAGACGTTTGCCTACTCACTCAAAGTATCTGTGTTCCTCTAAAACGTTTCACAGATCTTTGCACACTTCACTCTGCCACTCATCTTCGTGTCATCTGTAAACTTTGAGAAACTCCGTATGCTCCCAACACCACATCATCTCTATAAATTGTAAATAATTGCAGCCCCAACACTAATCCCTGAAGCACGCCACTAGTCACTGATTTCCAGATATGAATAGCACTCATTTAGGCTCGCCCTTTGCTTCCTGTTAGTCAACCAATCTTCTATCCATACTAATACTTTACTCATAACGCCTTTATCTTATGCAGCAGCCTATTGTGTGGCACCTGTCGAACACCTTTTGGGAACCTAGATATATCACATCCACTGAAGCCTCATTGTCTACCTTGCTCATAATGTCTTCATAAATTTCCGAAACACTGCCCTTCAGGAACCCATGTTGTGTCTGCGCAATGGGCCGATTTCTATCAAAATGTCTTGCTATTTCTCCCTTGATAATACACTCAAGCATCTTACCAACTGTACAGATTAAACTAACTGGTCTGTAGTCCCCCATCTTTTATCTACCAGCCTTTTTAACCAGTGACGTCTCATTTGCTGCTTTCCAATCAGCTGGAACTGCCCCAAAGTTCAGCAAATATTTAGAAAATTACCACAATTGAACTTGATATTACCTCCGCTATCTTCTTAGTACCCTGGAACTCATTTCATCAGGGTTTTGACTTCCTTTAGATCCATTAGCTTACCCAACACTACCTCCACCGTAGTAATGATTGTAAGCATGTCCTTTCCTACCCACATCTCTTTGTCAATTACTGTCATGTTATTAGTGTCCTCCATTAGGATGATCGATGCAAAATACCTGCTCAATGCCTCGGCCAATTCATCCTATCCTATAACTAAATTTTCCATCTCGTCCTATAAATGCCCAGCATTTACGTTAACCACTCATTTTCATTTTATATATTTAGGGAATCATCTGCAACCTCTTTCATATTCTGTGCTCTTTTTTTCTCTTGTGTTCTATCCTACTTTTCTTTATAGCTCTTATCGTGGCTTTCTGTTGAGTAGTAATGATTTTCCAATCTTCTAGGTTCCTGCTTTGCTTGGCCGCTTTGCATGACTTCTCTTTAAACTTGGTAGCCTCGCTTATTGCTTAGACACCCGATGCAGATTACCCTTTTTGTAAAGACTTTGAAGAATTCCTTTGAAATCGTCCACTGCTCGCCAATTCTCACCATAAAGTATTTGTTACTAGTCAACTTTAGCCTTGTCCTCCCTCATTCTTTTGTAGTCTCCCTCGTTTAAGCACAGGACCCGAGTATTTAATTTTATCTTCACACTCTCGAACTGTATTTTAAATTTAGCCATACTGTGATCATGCCTTCCAAGTTGAATTCTAACTATGAGGTCATTAATTATTCCTGTCTTATTACACAGGACCAGATCTAGCATAGCTTGCTCCTTATTGTACGTGCTTTTATTTTAGAGCAGTCAAACCCAGACATTTCGGATTCACTGCTTTTAAGACACCTTTGAAAAAAAACAAGGACAGCATGACCTTGTTAAAGGTGTAGCATTTTCACAACATTAGACTTGGGACTTCATCAAAAAGTTTCTGAAAATTCCAATTCACTGCATCTATTGCTTCACCATAATTTATTTCCCAGTCGGTTTCTCAAATATGATTCACCTTTAATAATTTGACATTGATCTGATTCATGTTCATTACTTTCAAATTAATTTAATTCTCAAAGTTCCCTGGCAAAGCATTCATTCTAATAGACTGTTGTATTGTCCTGACTGCTTCTTTGGTGCTAAGCAGACTGTAATTCCCTGCTTTCTCCCTGCCTCCTTTAGAAATATTGGGGTTATACTTGCTGCTCTCAAATCTGTCAAAATCATCAGGAATTTGGAAGACAGCAAGCAAAGTATCCATTATTCCCATGGACACCTCCTTTAGGAATCAGGGCTAAAGAGTATCAGGCCGTGGGGATTTATGAGATTTCCATTCTCTAGATTTGGACTGCAAGGATGCTACAATTATCTTCTCCAACATTTTATCTTAATATATTGCATTTTGAGAAGCTTTTACGTTTCACGCTTGTTTAATGCACTCTTCCGAAACCTATTACTTCCTGTCTTAAGCTGTTCAATGATTGACCTTCCACAGCCATACAATCACAGAAGCATAGCCTGTGTAGCATCAAAATTACAGCATTATCTATTTTATTCCAACTTTACCGCAACATTCCCATAGCCATGAATGGTTTGCCATTTCAAGTGCTCGTCCAGATACATTTTAATGGCTGTGAGATTACCCGTGATAGCTCCCCACCACCCCCCACCACCCCCCACCACCCTCCACCCCTCAGGAAGTGCAATCCAGACCACATCACACTCTGGGTGAAGAACAATCCATGAATCCTCTCTAAACCTTAAATCCTTCCTTTCAAACGTGTGCTCCCCTCTTCTTGGCCCTTTGACTGAAAGGAGCAGCTGCTGTCTATCCACCCTGTCCATGCCCCTCGTAATCTTATCCATCTGAATCACGTCCCCCTCAGCCTTCTCTGCTCCAAAGTAAACAAATGGAGCTTATGAAACCTCTCTCCATAACTGATGTGCTCCATCCTTGGGGGCATCCTGGTGAATCTCTGTACTCCCTCCAGAATAATCAATCCTTCCTGTAATTTAGGTCCCAGAACCCTCAAATTTTGTTCCATCTTGGCCTAACCGAAGTGTTACATAGCTCTTATAATCTGTGCCTCGATGAGTAAATGCTATGCCTACTGTTTCCAATGATTTCTTACGCAACCTTTTATCTTTCCCCGTTATATTCACGGATATGTGGAGAAGCACCCCCTGAGCTTCCAGGTGTGCTGCCATTCATTGTATACTCTCCTGTCTGGTTATTTCCTCTAAAGTGCATCACCTCATATTTATCAGGGTTGTATCCTATCTGCCATTGATCCACCCATCTGACCATTCCATCTGTATCTTCTTGTAACATAAGGACTTCCTCCTCACTGCCAAACACCCAGCCAATATTTGTGTCAAACACAGACTTACTTATCACGTTGCAACTCCCCATCCACATTCACACCTACATCATTTGTAAATACCACAAATAAAAAGGGTGACAGTACTGATCATTGTGGTACATCAGGTGACACAAACAGCCTTCTAACTCCACCTATTTTCTTTGCGAAATTTTCTCTAACACTGATCTGAAACACCCCGGTCAATAGTTCCCTGCTCTATCTCTACCACCCTTCCTATAAAGGGTGTTCTCCAGTCTTCGTGGCCTCACCTGTGACCAGATTCTATTTAAACATTAGCATCAGCGCCTTTCATTCCTTGTCTCCAACAGCAGCCTGAGATGTAACTGATCTAGACCTGGGGATTGGTCCAGTTTTATACCAGTCAAAACCATCAATCCCTGCTCACATCTTACATCATTCTGTTCAAGAGCTTCCTTGTCCATCTTCTTGAATTCTGTACCTACCTCTGGCTTTTTCCATGTAAACAGACGTGATGTTCTCCTACAACAATCAATCAGCTTTCTCCACTTTCAAACACAGATTCCCGCCTTGATCTCAGACCAAGTTTCCTCAGCAGGCCATTGTACAATCTGAGAGATTAATCAGGAGAGTGCCCATTCAGTATATGTGATCAGTATATTTTACTTAGATCAAGACATCAAAATTGTACAGGTACAATCCAGGTACAGTCTCACCAACCCTCTGTGTTACTAATGCAGAATGCCTTTACTTCGAGTAGGAGCAAATCACTGCAGAAGCTGAATCTGTACTGACACCAACACATGCTAGAGATCACAGTTAGTCAGACAGCATCTTAAAGAGAGAGCAAGCTGATACTTTGAGTCAAGCTGGTTCTTCATCGTCTGTATTCAGATTCTCTTTAAAGGGAAAGGGGCGCAGCACTGACACCTGTGGCACACCAGCCTACACCGTACACACAAACAACCTTCTACCACTACCTATGTTCTCCAATAGTTTATCTAATGCTTACCTTCCCCTGTTTGCATATGTTCCTCCCAATGCACTTTGCTTTAATGTTTTCTGATAACTTACTGTGTGTGCTAATTAAAAGTCCTCCTGAATACCTGACTGCACCACGTTCACTGATTCGCCATTGTTTACATCTACAAGAGATATCTTCAAGAATAAAATTGTAAATTATAACTTCCCTTTCATAAATGCAGAACAACTCACATGAAATTTGCTGTTACTTACTCAGTGTCCAATAAGATCTTCCTTACAATAGGTTGCAACAGATTCCCTACTGTGGATGACAACTAACTGGACAGATGTACTCCACTATCCCATTCCTTCCCTTTGTTAATAATTTTAATGCATTTATTACCTTCTGAAGCGAATACAGAAACATACAGTGGCCCCTATTGCAATCAATACGTGTATTGCTGTTTTCTCTAAAATTTCAGTTTGAATTGCATCTGGTCTGTCAGAATTTTCAATCCTCATCCCACTTCTGTTTTCAAATACTACCTCATAACTGTATATGATGACTTTACTCTTTAGTTACAAAGGTCCCATGACGACCTCGTATTTCTGGGAGATTTTCTGGATCTTCCTCTTTGAAGACCGACTCAATGTCACTGTTTCGTCTCCTTGTCATTTTTCTGTTCTCTACAATAAGTCATTGTATCCACACATTCGCTGTGCCACATTTGATCTTGGTTTCATTTTCCTTTCAAGTATCAACAGAAGCTTTTCGCTAGTATTTACAAATAACAAAGAAAATCACAGCACAGGAACTGGCCCGTCAGACCTCCAAGCCTGTGTCAATCTAGATCCTCTATCTTTACCTGTCGCCTATTTTCTAAGGTTCTGTATCTCTCTGTTCTCTGCGCATTCACGTATCTGTCTGGATACGTATTAAATGACGCTTTCGTCCCCGCCTCGACCATCTCCACTGGCAACGCATCCGAAAACGATAACCCTCTGTGCAAAGAACTTTTCGAGCATATCCCCAATAAATTATTCCCCTTTCATCATGAATTCTAGATCCCTAGTAACTGACTCCCCCATTCTGATAATCAGCTTCTAGATAGCCACCATGTTTACACCTCTCATGATTTTGTAAACCTCAATCAAGTCCTCGCTCATCCTCCGTCTTTCTAATAAAAATAATCCTAATCCATCAAACCTCTCTTTATAGATCGTTCTCTCCATCCTCAGTAACATTCTGGTGAAAATCCTCTGCCCTCTTTCCAAAGCATCCAGAACCTTTCAGTAATGTGGCAACCAGAACTGTCCGGAAAATTCTGAATGTGGCCGAACCAATGTCCTATACAACTGTAATATGGCCTGCCTACTCTTGTACGCAATAGATTCCAACTTCTCCAGTTCTAAAATTGTTAGAATGCATGAAGGAAAGTATGCTGTATGCCTTTTTGATCGTTCTATCGACCTGCCACTTTCAGCGAGCCATGGACCTGAACACCCAGATCTCTCTGTACATCAATTTTCCCCAGGGCTTTTTCCAGTTACTGGATAATTCATTCTCGAATTGAATCTTTCGAAATGCATCTCCCCACATCTGTCCTTTCTCCACCAAACTCTCCAATCTATCTAAATTCTGCTGTGTTCTCTGACAGTCCCCTCAATTTTCTGCTACTCTACCAATCTTAGTATCATCTGCAAACTTGCTAATCAGACCATCTATACCTTCCTTCAGATCATGTAAGTATATCACAACAAAGAGTGGTCTCAGCACGGATCCCTGTGAAACACCACACAGAACAGTTCTCCATTTTGAGAAACTCCCTTATATTACTACTCTCTGTCTCCTGTTGGCCAGCCAGTTCTCTATGCATCTAGTTAGGACACTCCGGACCCCTGCGACTTCACTTTCTCCATCAGTCTATCTCATCTAACGCCTTACTGAAGTCCATGTATATGACATCTACAACCCTTTCTCCACTATCAACTTTGGTATTCCTCAAATAATTCTATTATGTTTGCTAAGATGTGACCTTCCCTGCACAAATCATGGAAGGTCTTGTGTGGAGTCCGACTTGTATTACCCTGGAGTGATACTGGTTTTATTTCCAAAGCAGGACTTTATAAAATGCCACACTGATTGGCTGCGTACAAATTGAATGTTGTTTTGAACAAAATACAATCTATCCAAAAATTAAAATCTGCAAACGCAAATTAGCACCTCCAGATTTATTGGTGCATCTGTGCGAGAGATGCGGTATGTGTGCGTGGGCGTGGGGCGGGGCGGGGGGGTGTAGAGGGTGGCGTGCGAGTGAGAGAGAGAGGATGTGTATGTTTGTTTCCATGTGTGTGAGCGAAAAGGGTGTGTGTATGTTTAGGGATGAGAATGAGAGCCTGTACTCAAGTTAAGACACAGACAGATTTGGCAGATCCTTGTCCCCACACACACCCAGTCGGTGATTTCAGAGCTTCTATGCTCTGCAGCCTCTGCTCCATTTGTTGTTCATGTTACAGATCCTGATGCTGTAACTACAGTCCCCATGCTCCATCCTCAGTTGGGTCACCAAATCCTCTGGTCTCCCTGAATGTCTGAGGTAGCTCACAACACAACCTCAAGCAAACCATCCCCAGCCCCTCCACTAACTGTTCAATAACAGGAGACAATCAGACTTCCCTCCACTAAAAGTGAGATAGCTACTCCTTTATAATTATAATTCAGGGTCCTCCTCGTGTTTCTGACCACGTGATCAGCTGAGAGGGACAAACACAGGCGTTCAGTGGACAGGCACAGAACACGTTTTAAAGACATGAGTCAAAGATGCTGAAACTCCCTGTCCAATATGGAGCACAACTTGGGACACACCGGGAAGTGAGCAACAACCCGAAACACAACCCGCTGTCCATGGAGCACCACATGGGACACACCAGCAAGTGAACAACGGCCCAGCCCACACACTGCTGTACAACAAGGAGCACGACGTGGGACACACCGGGAAGTGAACAGCTGCCATGCACACACACCCTTTTCCATGGAGTAACACATGGGACACAGCGGGGAGTGAACAATAGCCTGACACATACCATTACATTATTTCTGAACTTCGTGATGCCAGCATTCGATACAATACACAACCAAAAACCAAGGCCAGAGAAACATACAGATGGACAGAGACATTCACACTGAAGATAGAAACGGACAATTAAGACAAAAACAGCATGTTGTTGAAATATGAGAGAAAAAAAAATCAAGGGAGTGGGTCTATCTGGAGCAGTGAGACTTTGGCGGTTCAAATCACAAGAATGAGAACATTGAATAAATACATTGCCAGATCAACTGACAAAATTTGTTCCACTAAATTCTAAATCTGCCTCACAGAACAAACGCAGAAACTATAAACTTGGACAAGTAGACAACCCAGCATGGCAGATGTGAGATTTAGATTTGCTTTATTATGCAACAAGAAGCTATTAAGATGTGCATGGTACCCTAGACATTTTAATATACAACCAAACTAAATATGTGGTATGTCTTGCTACTTTATTTTATATATACTGGCTGTTTTATTTTAAGGAAATGTTAACGTTTGGGCTAATTTACGTAAAGATTGATCTTCTAACGATCAGTATTGCAATGTAAGCAGTTAGTAAGAAAAACAAGCTAGCTGGGGGCAAGGGTCAGCTTTGCAAAATAACGAAACCTTGAGCAAGACAATACTTCTGCTAATATGGTGCAAAAACAACCGGATAAGAGTACAAGGTGCGAGACGGTTGCTAAGTTCCAGGGCTGAAAATATCATTAGACAGGGAAGTGGGTTATGCGGCTGGAGTTCGAGACAATGAGGACATGATCATATGCTTTCTATGTAAAAAAATGAGATCATTGTAAAGCAATGACCCTCGTGACCTCTAGGGGCCATAGGGGAGGCTCTAAATTGCTATATAAGAAAGATCGCTGTAATGCTTGGGTACGCCTTTCTTTGGGAAGGTGTCCGATTCTGCAGAATTTGTTAATAAATCTTTGTTCTCTTGAATTTGTCCAGAGCGATTATTTAGAAGTGAATTTTCATTTCTAACAGCAGACTATCCCAGTGTATTGCTCAGTAAACTGGACTATCTGCCCAGCATGAGAGGCTGTGCAGACTATGCAAGTGTATTGCTCAGTAAGCTGGAACAGTTGCCCAACGTGGCAGTATTACGAAACTGCCGGTATATTGCTGCTACATTTGCACTACATAACTGACTAACACGGGACAATTTGCCACCCACACTGTGAGGGACAGTAAATGGGCTCCCACAAATAAATGTCTCTGTATCTTCATGCATTAGTTCAAGGCAAGTGGTTTTATGTGTGCATGTGTGTGTGTCTGGTTCTGTGACTGCGTTGGATGTGAAAATCATTTTCTAAGAGAGAGCACACATGGAGGAAATCAATTTAAATGTGACCAACTGTTAGGGCTGGGTATAATGGACAGAGGGAGATAGTTCATGGGCAGCTGTTAATGACGTGCTTGAGAATATTAACGTAAAGGCATTGCCGGACCCAACGGATTATAAATCAGTACGCACAGGAATGATGGATGGATGGGGAGACCTGTGTGATATCAGATATGAGGTGTGCAATATTGAATCAGATTTGTTTCTGCAGGTTTGCAGCTGTGAGTGTCAGCAACAGACGAATGCCATATTTAAGACTGTATTTCACAGCTCATGGTTCAAATAGCAGCTGGGATGAGCCAGTGAAGAATATGCTGGAGTTATCAATCGTTACAATTAGGAATGGTCAGGGTATAGTGTCAGAAATTGGTTCCTGGCCAAAGGGATCACCATTGTTGTCATTTGTCTATTTCAGCTTCAGATATTGGCCGGGATGAGATGGAGTTAGAAGAAGGAAATGCAGTTTGTAACCAGAACAAAAGGTAGTGACCTAAATGCTTTCAATAATCACATAGCAAGTGCAGTGATACAACGGATCATGTTTCACAGCTGAAACTGAGCAAGTCAACATAGCAACCCATGAGCAACACTGCCAGAAGCAAGGAGGGAGAGAGTGATTTAACAATTTAGTAGTGGCTTGTCAAGTGAATATCTGGATTCAGAGTCTTATCAGGAACAGTAACAGTGGCAAGGAGGGTAGAGTGAATGAAAGAACACTATTACTGTCAAACATGATTTATAGAATTAATGACTGAACAGTGAGACTTACCAGGTACACCAACGAAAGCCAGGATTGGATAATAAAAATATTGTATAATGTAAAGTGCATATTTGATCCGCCACGATAATGACCTTCGATCATAATATGTAGAAAGAAACCAAACATCCAAGTTTAAACTCCTGTCCATTCTTGGGACATTCCGGTCAAATGTTCTCAGATTATGATCCATGACAGTAACATTCTAGTTTAATGTTCTCGGATTCAAATTCATTGTTGAAACATTCCAGACTTTGTGCTCAGACTCTGATCTCTCCCACCTTTCTCTCTGGAGCTGCTGATTCCTGTTAACACTGTTGGTGATGCTCTCACCATACCGTGGGATAACACATTCAACGGAGCCCACTTATCATTAAAAGATGGAAACCATCCACTGGGGTAATTGCAAGCCATGGAGACGAACATTAATCACAGTCACTGAACAAACAGGTCAAGTTAACCCCTTCCTGACATCACTTTTCATATCCCAATAAAAGGGAACATTTACTCGGTGTGGATGGAGTGGATCGGTATTGCTTAGGGATGAACCATTAATCTTTCAATCTTCTTATTGTTTCTTCCGTGTATGTGGGAATAGAGCAAGAACACTGCAGGACTGTGTATATTGTGTATTGTTTATTAAAGGCGACAGTGAAAAAAAATAAAAGACCAGCTTCATAAGGTGACTGGTGGGCTAATGTACAGAGACAATAAACCAGTGTATATGTTTATTGCCCATTGATTTTGTATAATGTTGCTCCTGGGTTTATGTGCACTGTTGTCATTGTTGGGACGTCATTCTGAGCATCGAGACTGCTGCACAGGAGCAGGAGGAAGTAATTCTGTCCCCATGCCCCTATTACAAAGGGACAGGGGAAGGCCATTCAGCCTCTCTAGTCTGTTACAGAGGGACAGGAGGAGGCCATTCTGCTTCTTGAGCCTGTTATGCAGTATCCATTTGTTGTAAAATACTTATGGAGAAGAATACTTCGAATATATATTTTAAAGTTTTAAGTTTAGTCAGGCCAACTTTGAATGTTTTATGTTGTCACTTTGAAAGTCTGCTTTGGAGAAGCTATTGGCAGGAAAGTGGGTGGCCTTCACAAATGAGTTACAGAGTGTAGCGTCAGGATGTTCCTGTCTATGAGCAGGGTAAGGTTAGTAGGTGTAGGGAATGCTGCATGGCGAGCAGAATTGAGGCTCTGTTCAAGAAAAGGCGGAAGCATATGATAGGTACAGACAGTAGGTATCAAGTGAATCTATCGTGGAGTACCAGGGAAGTAGGCTAATACCCAAGAGGGAAATCAGGAGGGCAAAATGGGGACATAAGATATCTTTCGAAAATATGGTAAGGGACAATCCCAAGAGATTATACAAACACATTAAGGCCAAAAGAGTGACTAGGGAGAGAACAGGACCCCTTAAATATCAGCAAATGACCTATGTGTGGAACTACAGGCGATCGGTAAGATAATAAATAAATATTTTGCATCAGTATTTACTGTGGAGTAGGATATGGAAGGTAGAGAACTTGGGGAAATGAATGGTGATACCTAGAAAATTGTCCATATTACAGAAGATGAAGAGCTGGATATTTTAAAATGCATTAAGGTGGATAATTCCCTCTGACCTTTTAAGTGACTCTTAGTTAGGCACATGGATTTTAGTACAATGAAGGTTAGTCTGACCTTAGAGTAGGATAAACTGCCGGCGCAACATCAACAGCTCAAGGGCCTGTACTGTGCTGCACTATTCTATGATCAATGAACTGATCAGGTACCCCGGAATCTATTGGGAAGCTAAAGAAGTAATTGTTCGGTCTCTGGCTGAGATACTTGTATCATGGACAGACACAGGGAAGATTGTGCCATTGTTTAAGAACAGTTCGGAAGGAAAAAACAGGAAACTGTAGACAAGTGGGATGGATGTAATTGGTGTGTAACTTGTTGGAGGGGATTCAAAGGGACAGCATTTACTTGTTTGGAAATGCAAATTCAGATTAGCGATAGTCAACATGACTTTGCATATGAGAAATTGTGCCTCACTAATTTGATTTAGTGTTTTGAAGAAGTGACGAATAAGATTGATGAAGGTACAGAAATAGAACTGTGGAATGGAATATGGACTTTAGTAAGGCATTCGAAAAGTTTCCGCATGGTAAACTGGTTAGCATGGTGACATCACATAGAATACAGGAAGAGTTGGAGGTAATTGGTTCGAAGGTAATAGACGAAGGTAATGTTTGTGAGCTGTGTTATTTGGACTGGAGGCCTGTGACCAGCAGCGTGCCACAAGGTTCTAATGCATTTTGTCATTTCATATAAATGATTTGGACATGAATACAATAGGAATGGTTAGTGAGTTTGCAGATAACACCAAAATTGGTGAGGTAGTGGACAGTGAAGATGGTTAACTCAGAGTAAAACAGGACCCTGATCAGATGGGCTAAATGGCCGGAGAGTGGCTGATGGAGTTCATGTCAGACAAACGGAAGGTGTAACATTTTGTTGAGGCAAATTGTGTTCGCACTTATAGGTAGGATCCTGGGAATTTTTTTCAAACACAGACAGCTACATAGAAATTATAGAAGCCCTGGAGTGTGGAACCAGGCCATTTGGCCCATCGAGTCCACACTGACCCTCCAGATAACATGCTGACCAACACACTCATACGTTACTCCGGTAACTCTACATTTCCCATGGACAATCTACCGAATCTGCACATCACTGGATACTGTGGATCAATTTAGTGAGGTCACTGAACCTAACCTGGACATTTTTGGCTGCGAGAGGAAAACCAAACACCCAGAGGAAACTCACGCACACACAGGGAGAAGGTGCAAACACCGCACAGAGAGTCACCAAAAGGTGGAATCAAACCCAGGTCATTGGTGCTGTAAGGCAGTATTGCTAGCCACTGTACCACTCATTGACCAGCCGCGAGAGAAACGGTATCCTCCCACTTTCTCTCGATCTGCCACATCTGTTCAATGATGTCAAATTCCAGTGCAGTGCTTCCGACAAGCCCTCCTTTATCTCCACCCAGAATTCACATTCTGAATGACAGGGCCTTAAGCTGTGACTGACACATTGCCTGCTCTTCGGCCCTCGCCCTTCCCTTCTTGCCAGATCAAGTTGCCCATTAATACTGAAGCATGCAACATAATTGATGATCTAAAATAAAACAAGGAGCTGCATATACTGGAGATCGAAAACAAAAGCTGTTTTGATGAAGAATCTCCAAATTAAAAATGTTGACTCACTCTCTTCCTACAGAGGATTAGGAAGAAGTGAATTCTGAAATGAATTCCTGATGAAGGGCTTATGACCGAAACATAGACTTGCCTACTCTTTGGATGCCCCCTGACCTGCTGTCCTATTCGAGGGCCAAACTTTCGACTTTCTTCCTTTAAGTGGTACCAGACCCGTTGAGTTTTGTTTGCAAACACTGGTCTTGTTTATAACCTCCAGTCAAATTGTTTCTTTGTAACCCTGATTGCTGGGGTGAGATGAATGGTAGATTCAGCAAGATCTTTCCTGAGGCCTTTCTTGATGTCACAAAAACTCGCTGCACTTTGTTCGAACAATATATTAATTGGAAAGGCAGAGAAGGATATGGGACAAGTGCAGGGAAATGGGGTGAATGTTGAACGACATTTTGGTTGGTATGGACCAGTTTTGGCTGAAGGGCCTGTCTCCGTGCATGACAGTAAATGAAAGTGGTTTTGGGAATAAGCTGCGAGGGTGAGATTGAGCAAAAGTATCATAGAAGGGTGTGTTCACAGGTTTCAGAATGCTGTGATATAGACATTTCGATAGCATCCGGGAAAATAAGACAGGATTACCAGGAATGATGGTGAACAGAATATAGGTATGAGTTCAGATGATGGAGAGTTTTGGATGAGGATTTGTTCTGCAGCTCTGTAACTGTGAGTAGGGTCAGCAGAGTCTTCAACTCATCCGTCTGAATTTAGCAATAATTTATCTTTGAGTGATTTTCATTGAGTGTGACAGGGGGATTGTCTGCATGAGGCTGAGCTAGTTTCCTGGTGCTATCTTATCGAACTCACCTCATTAACTACCCACCCAACCCCATGGTGTTCCTCTCATTCAATGCCAGCCCGATTCTCCGACCCATCATGGTTGGAGGTACCCACCATCGCCGGATGCCCCAGGAAATTCCGTGATCCCTGGCACTGGTGCTATCTTTAAAAGGACAATGGGCACTCGATTGAGCTTTCCTCAATTTGGAGCTGCCATGTACAGTTTACACAGAGCACAGCAGATAAGGGAAAAATTACACCACGATTTGTCAACAGGGTCACAGATATCCTGGTGGATGGGTTAGTACATCTCTTCCCAGAGTGGGCCAAACCACCAGACCCACCGAACATGGTCTGAGCTCATTACCCAGCTCAGTGCAGTATCAGCGATCAGTAGCAATGCCTAGCAATGCAGGGAAAACGTCGATGACATTCCCTACTCTGCGAGGATAAAGGGTCATTGCATGCTCTCTCGTCCCTCGCACTGAACGTATGTCTCTTCCAGCACCAACACCCGAACAAGGCTCATGCTCTTCTACTCTCATTCCTGCACGCAGCAGCCTCCCCGCCCCCCACCGTGTCTCTTGCCTTTGTAATATCCCCACAGATTGTAGTATGCTCTGGAGAAGGGTGTTTATGGAATGTTCCAGATAATGTTTCAAATAGTTCCCACTTTCAGGAAAATGGCAGTGCCCCAGTGTGTAAAACATTAGGTGAAGGAACAGAGCGTTTTTTTTTAATCACATGCAATTAAAATCCATAATGAGTCCATTCAACCCTTCAAATGTGCTGTACTTTCTAATCTTGGTTTCTTCAAGCATGTGTTCGGCAGGAATTTCCCTTGGGGACCAACACTCCAAAAATATGTTCCATCAGCTTTTTTACTTTCATACAATGGTAAAAATGCTGCACACAAGCCAATCAAAAATGTACTCATATTTTCTAGTTATCGATATCTAACCACAATTAGTAATGCTGGTTATTTCGCTTGGGTCACCTTTTTACATTCAACCAAAAATAGCATCCAATCAACTGTCTCGTTATAAAATATAATTTCCAGCGGAGACTGTATTTTTCGTCAGCCATTATCTTGACCGTTATTTGAATTGTACCTTTTTTTCCTTCTTATCAGAGTTTATATTTTATTTTGACTTTGGCTATTTCTATCAAAGCAGTTACACAGTCTTGCAATCTGTTGGCTGGATGGCTGGCTTGTGATGCAGAGCAAAGCCAACAGTGCAGGTTCAATTCCCCACACAGACTGAGGTTGCCACCAATGGGACGCCCTCTCAACATCATCCTTTCACCCGAGGTGTGATGACCCTTAACGTGAACCATAATTTGTGGTCTCACTAATGATGAAATCGTCCTTTGGTACTCTATTCTGTCCATGTTAACAATTTGATTTTGTCAAAAATATTTTTATTCAGAGAAACTCGTTTTATGGCTCAATGAACCAATAATACCCAACTCAAAAAGCAATGCAAATGAACACAATTACACTTATGTGCATGTAGATAAAAATAAAAACAAGGAAAATCAATGGACTGAAGAAAAATAAAAAAAACGAATAGTAGAACTCAGTGCAACAAAACTATAGCTCTCAACCTCCAAGAGCATTAACTAATACACGTTCATTTGTTCGTATTTCTTCCTTTCTGGACATTACATTCATTAGTCAAGTTCTTCATAGCTATATAAAAGTCCTTATTAGTGTGGCAGATCAGCCTGTATCTTGGTAATTCAAAAAGGGCTGTCATGTCTTGTAAAAATCCTCTATTTTCTGGTGCAACATACCTTTAAAAAATTCCAAAGGGCTATGCTCCATGACTAGGATACGTCAATGCAATAGACCCAGGGGTTTTCAGACACCTAACACAACATAACATTTTTGTAAACACAGGGAGTGAGGGTATTGAAGTACTTTTTCCTATACACATCTGAGTAAGGTAGACTGGGCAGGCCCAGGAAAAGGGAAACCTGAGCCATCTTCAATTCCGTCCCCAAGATCCTCTCCATCCCACCGAACACACCGCTCTTATAGCGCTGGTGGAAGGTCGACAAGCAATGAGTAAGTGTGCCCATAGTCATTCTGTATTTAAGACATACTCCCATCTTGAAGTTTGAGAGAGGATCTGCGGCCAGATAGACTCTGTGAAGAATCTTTAACTACATGGCGACAGTATTCTTACAGGTCGAAATACTTCTTGCATTTTCACAAATATCGTCCCCTGTGTCCAAAGAGATCTGAACTCCCAACTCTCTTTGCAGACCTCAGAAAGGCACAAAGTCTCGTCTGAGGGGCCACTGTCCAACAAATGACAAAGTGTACTGACAGAGAGTGTGTTCTTAGCACTAAGCACCCTCTTCTCTGAATCGGATCTGTACGGGTCTGTTAAAAGCGTGGTTCTCTTTGGAATAACATCTCTGATCTGATAAAAAAAATAAAACAGAAGAGATCTCTACTCGGTAGTCTATTGTTACGACATATTTGATCAAAGGACATCCTTGCTTCTCCCTCAGATAAATCTTCAAAGCAAGATACACCCACGAGTTGCCCACAGTTTAAACATGGAATCCAGTATCCCCCGTCGGAAACACGGTACACCACGTTTTGGGGTAAGAAATGAGGTTTTGCTGTATTGCCTTAAATCGGAAACATTGCACTCCCTACTTGAAAATTATTGATACTGGTTGGGAAATGGCAATACTCCATAAATGTCCTCATTTTGTCTATGAATAGCAGACTAATAAGGGAGCACTTTGCCTGAGAAGCTTCAATATATAACCATATTGACGCCGGGGCCTCACTAACATCGGGTAAAGAAGAGCTTTTTTGATAGCTTTTAATATTCGGGAGACTTACTCGCCTCAAACTGTGGTATCGATGTAATTTGGTTAACTTATGGTGGTCGCTTATGGTGACAAATCAAGGAGCTACATCATCCATTTAGTCTCCTAAATGTCTTTCTGGGAAACATCAAAGAAAGCATTCACACGCGGTATAGCAAACAAGGGAGGGAAATCATGTTAATAAGAACTATCTGACCTAGCCAGGATATTGGAAGTGCTCCCATATTCGAAGGTCTTGTCTAATTTTGTCAAACAAATGGACAAATCCCACGTAAATATAAGTTCAAATATAGCATTAACGAATACACCTAAATAGGGAACATCCTCATTACCCCCTGGGACCATTGAAAAGGAAATCAGGATTCTCCCACAGCATCAGTTATTTTCCTGAGTTCGCCCATAGACATGTCCCCCGACGTTGTAAAATCAAAGGTACATCCGAAAAAGGCATCAAACTAACGTATGCATTGCATGAGGTGAGGTACCAAAAATTTAAGACCGTCATCTGCAGACAATGTAATCCTACGTGACTTCCATCCCACTTCTGGGGCAGATATGTTGGGGTCCCTGCAAATGGCCTTCGTCAGTGGCTCAATCACCAACGTAAACAACACTGGTGAAAGGGGATAACCTCGTCGACTGCTGCTAGACATATTAATTTTACAGGATCGCACACAGAGGATCACTTTCAAGGACCCTCACCCACTTTACAAAAACTTTGCCGAGGTAAATCATTCTAACGTATAGAAGAGATACAGCTATTCAACCCAAGCAAACGCCTTCTCTGCATCTAAAGAGATCATTATTACCTTTATAATTTGCTGTTGACACACTTGGATCATATTGAATAATCTAACATTGTTGGAATATCTGCAGTCTTTTATAAGCCGGTTTGGTACACTTTGTCAATGGAACGATAAATAGTTTCCATCCTTTATATAAGGGACTCAGACAGAATTTTGAAATCAACATTTAGAAGTGAGATGGGCCTATAGGAAGCACCATCTTTCGGTGTCTTCCTTTTCTTAAGAATAAGAGAAATATGAGCCTCTCTTAAGGATGGTGGGAGGCAGTCATGACTGTGTGAGTGACTAAACTGGTAAGCATCGACCCTGACAATAGGTTTATAAATTCCTCATAAAATTCACGTGGACATCCATCAGGACCGGGCGCCTTTCCGCCCGGTAACAGCTTTTCACCCTCCAGCACTGACAATGGTGAATTAAGGCAAGACACTTATTTGGGGGTCACCCCTGGAAGATCCAAATTCTTCAAGAAAGATTCTTTTTTGTCCATCTAGCCTCATAATGCTCAGTCTGATATATTTCGGAGAAAAATCTCCGAAATACTGCTTTAATCTTATTGGATCTCAGGTAAGATTTCGGAGAAAAATATTTCGGAGAAAAATCTCCGAAATAATGCTTTAATCTTATTGGATCTCAGGTAAGGTTTCCAGTACCTTCCCAAATTAAGGTAATGGCTGTGGGCCTCTCTTTTTCCTCGCAAGGTCGGCTAAATACTTGCCTGGCTTATCACCATGCTCAAACAGTCTTTGTTTTGCAGAAGTAAGTTCCTTCTTGGCTGTCTGTGCGAGCATGGAATTCACTGCAGACCGAAGCGTTGTGATCCTCTGCAGCCTAACCACCGAGGGTCTATCACAGTATGCCCTCTCGGATGCCTTCAAACGTGCCTGGAGCAAGCGTTCCTGCTCCCCCTTCTGCTGCATCCTAAGGAATAATTATTACTTTGGTATAAGCCTTAGCAATTTCCCATAGAATGGATGGGTTACTGGTTGAATCTGAATTAATGGCTAAGAAAGATCTGAATTCATTACAGAAATACTGAATCTACTTACTATCCTTAAGAATAAAGGGATCCATTCGCCAGTGTCTCGAACCTGCTATATTGCCGTTAATCTTAACCAATAGGTATACTGCTGCATGGTCATAAATGGTAATATTCCCAATTGTACAGAACAAGACTGAATCGAAGATTGCTGCAGGGTGAAGAGGAGATCAACCCTAATGTGGCATTTCTGCGGGTTAAAGAAGCAAGTAAAATCCCTATCTATGAGGTGGATCTGCCTCCATACATCCACCAGCCCCAGTTCCATGTAACAGTCCACTATTTGCTTAGATTGGCAAGATGGTACTGAGTGCCTTTGGCCATTATGTCCACTGTCGGTGCAAAAGACAATTGAAATCTCCTCCTAGGATAATGTGCTGCGAAGAAAGATTACTTAATTTGGAAAATGCTTCTATCATGCATTTAAGGCAGTGAGACAGGGGGCAATAAACGTTCAAAATATCGCTTTCTTCCCCACATATCTTTGAGGGTTATGATCCTCCCGTGGGTATCTAATACAATCTAGTAATTTAAAAGAAAGATTCTTCCTCACCAGTATGGCTTCTCCCCTATTCCTATTATTAAAAGACGAGAAATAAACCCAATGAAACACACCTTGCTGTAATGGCAAATGTTCCTTGTCATCAAAGTGCATCTCCTGCAATACGGCAATATCCACCCTTTCCTTTTTAAGACGAGAAAGTACCTTTTCCCTCTTAACTGGCGAATGGCTCCCCTAAATGTTCCAGATACACCATTTAAGCACGACATTAGCCATTACACACTGAAACAATATTTGAAATCCAGAGAGGAAGAACTCGAATTACAAATCGCTGAGCACCAACGAAAAAAGGATCATAGAGCCTAAAAAGACATACAAACTAAAGCTACTACAACTAACAAGCTCTCAAAACGTTCCAAAACTAAATACATATAAACACAAAAAAAAGGATACAAAGTGTCAATGGCATTTATCCCCCGCCGACTGGGGCATTTCCACGTCACAAATCTTTATCTTCTGCCCCATTAACAATACTGCATCCAGGGCAATTAATCACAAACATCGGGATTGAACTGCCCTTAGGTAGGTATTCAGTCATCAGCATCACCTTCATACCTCCCTCCAGCTTGAGCCGAAACCGACACACAAACTAAGCAAGGGAAAAAAGAATAGTAATACTAATGAAGAAGTTAAAAGTGTGTACTCTACCCATCCCCGACTATAATTTAACAGTACTTAATACCAGAAACCTTCAACAAACTTTCCTTTAAAAATGATAAACAAGATTATCGCTTTCCATTAAAGCATCCAGCCTACTTTAAAGTGTCCACAAAGTTTTCACATCCACTGGAGAGTCAGTGGATCTATTGAAAGATCCACCAGTGCGTGGATCTATTGAAAGCGTACGGAGCACCGCTGAGTTCATTAAGGAATACTGAATCTCAAGTTCTCTTAATCTTCTCTTGATATCATCAAAAGATTTTCTTTTATGAATCACTGCCACTGAAAAGACCTGGAAGAACATAATCCTGGAGCCCTCGTCGGGTCTTTTCCCTGTGTTCTGGAAGCTTCCATAAGTCTTTGTTTGTCCCTGCAACTATGTAATCGCACAAGGACAGGGTGAGGGCGTTGGTCTGAGCTTGACCTGCGCACCGTAACCCGATGAACTGTCTCACTCTTCATCCGTCTCTCTTCAGCTTCAAAGTGGAGGAATCACTGCAGCCAGTTCTCGAAAAAATCTCACTGGCTGATTACCTTTATCGGTCCAGCAGACCGATGATATGAATGTTCTTCATCCTGCCCCTGTTCCGAGGACGTCACCTTGTTCAGTTAAGGTACGGACCTGTTTTTCAAAGGTGAGGATCCGCTCCTGACAGGAATCGATCACAGTCTCTGCCCCTGCAGTTTGGCGCTCGACCTCATCTGTTCTGTTTCCAATGCTTTCAAGTTGCTGCTTATGTTTTTGGAGCACTGCTGAGAATGGTTCTATCCTCCTGCTGAATTTTATTTCAGTCTTGGCTTCAATCATTTCAGGTAACTTAGTGAACTCGGTGACCAAGGCCTGGCGAGTAATTGGGTCCATTGAACGAGCAGAGGGGGTTACAGGTGCGGCCACAGGCATGCTGAAACCTTCTGACGGGTTCGCTGCGTGTTGGGACTTATTCGATCCTTTCCTGTATTTTGTTATTTCCATTTGACAAAATGGGATTAGTCACGATTCTATAGCTCCTTTAGTGTTGAATTGTAAGTAAATGACTGTGGTGGGGTGGGGTAGAGCATTACTGTGATGCAGAGATCTGCAAAGCAGACCTTTCAGATCGCTGCCATCTTGTTTCCCCCTTAAAACTTTATTGATGTTATCATTTCTTTTAATTCCTGGATATTCCGGAGCCGTGTCATTCGGTACCACTGTCTACTTTTTCCCCAACACTGCACATTGCTGCCCACTCCTCGATAATCCTTGACTCCTTTGTGATTCGTGAACCTGGCCTCAAAAATATTCAATGTCTCTGCCTCGAATGGTCTGCAGGGAAGAGTGTTCCAAAGGTTCACTACACCCTGAGAAAACAAAAATAAACTGACTCATCGGTGTGTGAGATTAGTTTTATTTTTGCATTCTTATCTGAGAAAGGATATAGTAATATTGGAAGCAGTTTAGAGGTGTTTCACTTAATTTATTCCATGTATGAAGTGTTGATATTATGAGGACTTTAACAGGTTACCCTTGGAATGAGAGCTGATCTTACTGAAATATACAAAGCCTTGAGGCGAGTGGATCAGTTATATACGGAGTGGGAGTTAATAACCCAAACTTGATGCCGTTGTCACTGAAACCCTACAGTGTGGAAGCAGGACATTCGACTCATCGAGTCCACACCAACCCACCGAACAGTATCCTACCAGACCTGTCCCACTACCCTTACTATGTAACCCTGCATTTCCCATGACTAACCCACTTAACCTACACATCCCTGGTCACTCTGGGTAATTTAGCATGGCCAATCAAACTAAGCTGTATATCTTTGAACTGTGAGAGGAAACAGGCGAACTGGGAAGAAACCCACACAGACACGGGAAGAATGTTCAAACTCCACATAGAGAGTCAGACGAGGTTGGAATTGAGCTCAGCTCCTTGCTGATATGAGGCAGCAGTGCTAAGCACAAATCTAACATGCTACTCCGTTAGCCCTATTAGTTACCTGCGGCTGATGAAAGAAATCTGCCTGACTTGTTCCTATCACTAAACCTGACCCAGTCTGAGACCTTTATCATCAGTCATAACACCAAGCTGGTTACATTTAAAATTTATTGTGAGCAGTGGAGGAGTGAGACTAGAAAACGAAGCAGTGACACCCTCCAACCACAGTCAGAAACGGAGTGAGGAAAAATTTACAAAGTGGGATTTCATTCAAGTGGGAATTCCCTTTCCCAGAAGTTTGGGGAATCTTTATATTATATCGAGGCTGGCTTCATCTGATTACCCATAGACAGGTGAATCAGCAATAATGGTGCATTGGGAGAAAAGTGCAGCTGGGATCACAATGAGATGACCCATGACCTTATTTACTGGTAGAGTAGTGTCAAAGGGCCGAATGGCCCACTCGTGTCCCTCAGCCTTATGTTCTGATGTTCCATTCAGCCCTTCAGACCTGCTGCGCACAGGCAGATCGAGGCCACGCCAATGGTTCGGTGTAGTTTCGGAAGTGCACTTGGAAATTCCAGGCTTGGTCAGGAAGTGACCCCCAGCCGCAATCCCTTTTTCCAGGCTTCCCCCCTCTGTAACTTCTGCACTAGAATTGCTCTGAATGCCGTTCCCATACCCCATCCAGGGTTACCTCAGGCCAATTTTCTCCTCTCCCGAATGCAACATTGTACAACACGACTTCCAGGAACATAAACAATTAATTTCCAAAAGCATAGCATAAAAACGTAAGAAGTAGGAACATGAGTCAGCTGTTCGCTGCCTCAAGCCTGAACTCTCATTCAATAAGAACATGGCTGATCTACTTCCGGGCTCAACTCCACTTTCCTACCCAAATCTCTGGGTTAGGGACTTCCAGACATTCACTACCTTCTGAGAGAATACATCATTTTTTCACGTCAAATTGAAATCGATGTTCCTTATTCGGTATCTACCACCTTGAGTTCGAGACTCAGGGGAAACACCTTCTCAGCATCTACCTTGTCAAGCCCCCTCTGCATCTTGTACATTTCAGTAATATCACCCTCATTCATTTCAATCACAATGAATAATCGCCTCACCATTTTAAATGTATTCAATAATTCAACCCTCCCATCCCAGGAAGCTGCCTCATGAACCAACCTAGTTACTTGCTGCATCAGCATGCTGACATTACGTTTCATACACAGGAAGACTCCAATCCCTTTGGACTGCTCCTCTTTTGGGAGTCCTCTTCATTAAATAGCAGCCTGCATTTTGGTTCTCAGTGTCATCTCCAAACTCGGATGTATATTCCACTCAGCTCCCGCCGTCAGGCTATCAGTGTAGATTGTAAATAACTGATGCCATCGGCCTGATATTTGTGCCAACCCAGTTAATACGTCTTTTTAATAAAAATCCATTAATCCTAACTTTCCGATTTCTCTGTGTTAAGCAACCATCATCCCATGCTAATATATTATTCATCATACTACGAGCCTCTGCCTTGTGTCAGTACGTTTATTTTGTTATACCTTATGAAGAATCTCTGGAAAGCCTCATGTTCACCAGTTCCCTTTATCAAATCTGCTTGTCACTTTCTCAGGGATTCCTGATGTTTGGTTCCTGCCCGAAACATTGATTTTCCTGCTCCGTGGATGCTGCCTGACATGCTGTGCTTTTCCAACATGACTCAAATCTTGACATTCTTAGGGATCTCCAAAAAAGAACTTGTATAATTTTACAGAACAAAAATAGTTTCCCCTTCACAAAACCGTGCTAATTCTGCAGTAAGCTTTTCTAAATGCCCTGCAATTCCTTCCTTAATAACAGGCTCGAGCAGATTCCCAGCAATAATGGTTAGGCTAAATGGTTCGCACTTTCTGTCTCATTCATTTCTTGAAGACAGGCGCCACATTGGAGGTTCTCCAGTTTCTCTGGAACACTCCTGCAATCCAGAGATTTATAGAATATTTCACGCAGTAACCACTTATTTTGAAATTAACTATGAAATGCTGCGGACCTGCCTATCCTTATTCTTGTCTGTTAGATAAAAACCTTGTTCCTTTCGTTAGAGACAGTTCAAGACCCTCCCTCCTATTACCACTTTCTCGATACCATTGATATGCTTACGGTACTTTCCCCATGAGGAGTGATTTAAAGTACTGGTGTAAATTATTGCCTGTTCCCTATGGCCAGTTCTCCAGTCACACCCTCCTAATGTCCTCAATGTACTTTCCTCACTTCACTTCTGCTTCAGCTCACACACATATCTTCAAACTTTTTATATGTCGACGGAAAAGCTCACGGTGCTTGTTTTTAAATTTCTTGCCAATTTATTACATCATATCTTTTCGTACATTTTCCTCGCTTTCTAGAATCATAGTCATAGCGTGCACAAATAAACCATTTGGTCTAAGTTGTCCATGCTGACCAGGTTTTCTGAATTAATTTTCTAAATTAAACTAATCCCATCTACTTGCACTTGGCCCATATGCCTCTAAACGTTTCCCATTCATATGTTTGTCCAAATGTCTTTGAAATACTGTAGCTGTACTTGTATCTACCACTGTTCCTGTGGCAGCTCATTCCATACATACATACATTCCCTCTGTGTTAAAAAAATGTCTCTTTCAAGTTTCCTCCCTTTCACCTTAAAGCTATGCATCAGTGTTTGAACTCCCCAATCCTGCAGAAAAGACCTTCGCTGTTCACTCTATCCATGCCTTCCATGATCATATAAATTTCTAGACTGCCAACCCTCAACTTCGTACATTCCATCTGATACTAACTTCAAGATCAAATGTTTAACGATAAGCACTGCAAATTTGAAAGAATATTAAAAATGACAGGTGTAAAAAACAGCCTAAACTTCATACTGTTAGTTTTGCTCTATGTTACATGAAACTCTTACTAGTGCCAATAAGAGGTCAAGCACCTGAATTCCATAGTGTGAAGGCAGTGATGATGTATACTGTGAAAACGTATAGATCTAGATTTATTTAACACCAGAAGATCAACATTCTTCCTCCTTGTGTGTTTGTGTATTCTTTATCTTACACTCAGTGAGACAGAACCCCCTTTCCCCCATTCATACCTTAATTTAAACCCATTTTGCATCATCTTCTCGTTCACTACTTCTAATAGCCCGTTTATCTTTTTCCACACCCTCTTTTCCAAGTCACCCAACCGACATCTCTGGCAAGGGATTAAAACGCCCAATTTCCAATTCTTGACAGTTCTGAACAATTCACATTGGAGTTGTAACGCTAACTCTGTTTCTCTGTCTCTGCAGATTCTGCCAGATCTGCTGGGTTTCTTCAGAAACGAATAGGCACAGCACAAATTTTCAATTAAACAAATAACTATAGATGCTGGAAGTAAATACAAAAATTGCTGGAGATACTGCGAGCTTTTTAGAGGGTCACTGGACCCGAAAGATTAAATCTACATTCACTACAAAGTATGCCGGCAGACCTGCTTTGTTTCTGCAGCAATTTGTTTTTGAACAAGTTCCAATGACATGTGTGAAAGCTGCTCAAATGCCCTATCCAACACAGAGCACCGTGCACTGGGAACTGAACGATAATGCAAAGTGCACACATTCATTCGCTCAGAAACTGCATAAGGCTGGCATCACTGACAGCACAGAGTTCTTAATCATGGTCAGGGTGAAAACCAGAGGGAAACACATTCAATGCATACGCAGAAGTTGGTACAACGAGCAAGGAAAAGATTCAGATGATTATGTTAAAGAGTTTGAATCATATAACAAATTGAAAGCAGGGCACCAAGGAGAACCCTCAGCAGAATGAGAATATGAAAATGGAAGTATTAACGCATCAGAAACAAGGTGTGGTCACTGAGTACACGGCTGATCTGTGAATGGGTCTCAATGTTAACTGGGGGACAGACAGTAGAATTGAATTGCAGATATTGCAGCCCAAACTGGGTTTTCATGTCATGCTGTAGACAACAGCTGCGACAGAAGCAGGATTGTATTCAAACGTAATCTGCAACATTTTCCCCAGGATATTCCATCAGTCTACAATAACGACCAAGCCGAGTGATGGTTCAGTGACGAGTGTGGGTGAACATGCTAATGTCAGAACAATGTGTACCTAAAGCTGATGACAAACCATCAAACCTATGGTGCTTGTGTGGTTTCATTCCAAACAGCAGAACTAACATCTGATAGAGAGGACGAAATGATCCCAAGACCAACAGATCAGATCTAAGCTCTGCAGTGCTGCCACATCCAGACATAAATGTCGGTGTACTACTAAACAACTTACTGGAGGAGAGGACACCAGAAATATCCCCATCCTAAATAATGGAACAGCCGTGCACATTAGTGAAAAAGACAAGGATGTAGTATCTGCACCATCCACAGCCAAAAGTGTTGAATGGATGATCCACTTCACCCTCGCCATGATGTCCACAGCATCACAGATGGCAGTGTACAACCAATTCGATTTGCTGCCTGTGACATGAAGAAACAGCTGAACACAGTAGATACGACAAAGGCAATGCGCCCTGACCCCGTTCCTGCAATAGGACTGAAGACTTGTGCTACACGACAAGCCGTGTCCCTGGGGAAGGGTTTCATTCCAGCTCCAACTCTGACAACTCCCTGGCAATGTGGAAAATTACTCAACTATATTCAGTCGTCTAATAGGTGAATAATTACGTTCTGACCATTTAACATCCCCTCAGTCCCTTCACGATAATCAAATTGATCGGAGTTCATTTTGACAGAGCTGTCAAGCAGCACAGAAATAACCCGCTCAGTGTGATTTTCGATGGGTTCCTATGTGGACATAGTCCCGTTGTGGAAATGTCACTGGATTATTAAACCAATACAGGATAATGCTCTGGGCAGCTGGTGGAAGTTAAAAAGAAAAGAAAATATCAAGATCTAGAATCCGGTGATGGTAACAGTGACCTTGTATCCAATGTTGATTGTAAACATCGATCTCCTTCCCATTGTACTTGCAGGAAGTGAATCTCCCGTGTTTTCCTGGTCTGCCCTAAAAATAACTCCAGCCACAGAGCCATGTGATAAAGTATTCAATGGTCCCTGACACGGTCAAGCAAGACACTCAATTGTATCACACTGCTCCAAGGTCTTAAAGGATAAAACCAGACAGAATATCCCGTACCAGCCTCGATATCAGAAAAGGGAACGGGAATCACAGTCCTGTTGACCCTGCAGAGACCTCCTTCTTAACATCTGAGAGCTTGTGACAACATTTACACAGCTTTCCCACAGACTGCACGGAAACATTGGGAAAGGAGTAGACCATTCAACACATTGAGCCTTCCCCATTATAGTTCTTGAGAAAATCTCCTCAATGCAGTTTTCCCGACACAGTGTTCATATCCAATAATATGTTTAAACATTGTGAAATATAAAATAAGAACTGTTGTAGTCCTTCAGTCCATCAATCTTACTCCTCAATTCAGTATAAAAGCAGTTCTCTGATAATGCGGGTTTATTAAGCGTGATTGACTGCAATGCGATTTGTGAATTGTGCACCTTTTTTCTATAAAGTGAGCTCCCGCTCACTGTGACGCGATTCCTTGCCAGACACCAGCTCAACAACAAAACCCAGCTTCAGGATCGTCTGTCTGCAAAATGCACCCTCTGAGTGTTCAGCTAAAACAGGAATGCAATCCGCTCTGCAAAGTCTTGAACCTGAGCCCGAAACGGGGAAGTGTTCTCTTCAATTAGAAGGAATTTTATTTCAAACCGGGGGAGAATCTTGAGGAGAAATGGAATTCCAAGTTAGCATCACGTGTCCATTCAGCCCTGTGCGCTTTCTGGTGAAGAATTTGGTGAAAGGTACAGGGATGTAGCCAGTGACTGCATTGTGAAAGTGTTGCATTTACAGCACTATTTCATTACCTTTTATGACTGAAAGGTTGAATTAGACTGTGCAAGTGTGTGTGTTAGACAAACTTTAATTTTGTTTTTTACTGATATTTTGCGATTCGCCCATTATTCCCTTTTCCCAATAGACCACATTAGTAATATTGTATGATTTTCTGCAACACAGTGATGCACAGGATCACAGCTACCACGTTATTGGAGAGCAACCTGTAATGATATCTGATCCTCTATCTTCATACCATACTCTGCTCTCTTCCTATCCCTTTAGTTTCCAGAAATCCATTTTTTATATTCAGTGCCTTGGTTTCCACAGGTTCAGCAGTCTCTGAGTGCAGACATTTATTCTCATCTCAATGCAGAGTGGTCTGTCTGTACATAATACTGTGGCCCCTTGTTTTGATGTCCCAGCCAGGGGAATTGTCACCCCTGCTTTGAATCTGTCTTGTCCTGACAGAGTTTTATATATTTCATTGGTATCTCCACTCAGTTTCCTAAAGCCCATGGAATTCAGGCCCAGCCGCCCCAGATTCTGCTCCCACAACAGCAATCAGTCGGGTCATCATCGCTGCTCTCCCTCAATGTCAGGTTTGTCCTTTATGAGGTAAGGAGGCCAAAACTGTACATAATACTGCACAGTGTTTTTGATGAGGTCTCACCAACGCCCTGTACAGCTGCAGTAAAACACCCTTATTCCTGTATTCAAATCCCCCTGAAATGAAGGTGAATACACGATTTATCTGCCTATCTGCTTTCTGCTCCTGCAATATTGCTTTCAGTGACTGGTGTACAGGGAGATCCAGATCATTTTTCAATGTTACAGCTTCCCACTTGTTGTGTCTGTATACACTGGTCAGCGTGCCAATGCCATTACCAGTATTGACTTCATGATTCAGATCTCATTGTCCTACACTGACCTTGGAGGGCTGCACAGAAGAAAAAAATGCAGCTTAAGTTCCTTTATAGATCAACATTTTTCAAACAATGCCCTTTCAAATGATAGGCTCCAGTTCTGGTTTTCCCATCAAAGGTCACAATATCACATATCACATATCCCACGCCTCCCCTCCCCATTGCTCCTCATGTGCCACGTATTTGCCCATACACTTCACGTGTCTCAATCACCTTGAAGCATTTTGACATCCTGCTCACCCACTCACATTATGATATTGTTTAGTGCCATCTGCAAACTTGAAAACCTTGTGTTTGATCCACTCAATCAAATATATGATTGTATTGGGAATAGCTGGGGCCCAAACCCCGATCCTTGCTTTATCTTCCAAGCCTCCTGCCATTCATTGAGTTCTCCCCTGTCCAGTTCCTTCTTCCAAAGTGCATCATTTCACATTTATCAGGGTTACATTCCATCTGCCATTGATCCAACCATCTGACCATTCCATCTGTATCTTCCTGTAACATAAGACATTCCTCCTCACTGCCAACCACCCGGCCAATCTTTGTATCAAACACAAACTTAGTTGTCACACTCCCGCCACCCCTGTCTATATTCACAGCTGCATCATTTATGAATACCACAAATAATCAGGTTAAAGATGACACAACACCAGGTTATACTCCAACAAGTTTATTCGGAGGCACTAGCTTTGAAGAGCTGCTTCTTCATCAGGTAGTTTTGCGCTTTGAAATCTCGTGCCTCTGAATACACCTGCCGAACTATCACCTGGTGTGATGTGATTTTTAAGTTTGTCCACCTCAGTCCAACACTAACACCTCCGTATCACAAATAATAAGGGACACAGCACTGATCCCTGTGATACACCATTGGATACCAGTCTCAGTCACACTAACAGCCTTCAACCACTACCCCTCTGTCTCCTAACAGTAAGGTGATTTGGATGCAACTTGGCAAGTCACGAATGACTCCGACCTTTTTGTTTGTTATTCTTTTCCGCTTGACACACTTGCAGAATATCTGGGGATTCTCCCTAATCTTGCCCTACCAGCAGGTGTCTCTGCCCCTGTTTTAGGCAGTTCTTACCAAGTGAAGAATTTCCTCATTATTGTGGTCTTAAATGGTCTGTCCCTTAAACTGCAATTATTTGCCTTGAATGTGAAACTGACAGCCAGGGAAACGGCCTGTTTATTTCCAACTTGGCATATGTTTTGTGAAGTTTCCAAGTTTCATTGTGACCCTCCTTTCATTCTTTCAAACTCGAAAGAACACAGGCCGAGTTTCCTCATCAGGCAATCTCGCCATCTGAGGGATTAATCTGGACAATGTCCATTGCACTTTCTTGTGGTCAGTATATTCTTTCTCAGATTGGGTCACCAACACTTTACACAATGGATGTAGGTTTGCTCGCTACATTTCCAGACGTTTCGTTATCTTACTAGGTAACATCTTCAGTGGACCTCATGCGAAACAATCCTTAAAATTCCTGCTTTCCATTTATATGTTTGGATTTCTTTGTGTTGGTGATGCTATTTCCTGTGGCGAATCACTTCCTGTTCCTTTTCTCAGAGGGTGGTTGATGGGGTCTAAAAACTAATAGCACATGGAGTTAGACATCTGTCAGAAATACATATGGATTTTCTCCATTGTTGCTGTTAATTCCTAAATATCCAATATCACATGCTGTATAATAGATTCCAACAGTTTCCAACTTGCAGTTGTCAAGTTAATTGTTCGGCAGTTCTCCAAACTATGTCTTCTTCCCTTTATAGATGCTTGGATTCCTTCCATTAATCTATAGTGCTTGGACCACGTTTGCTAACTTCCATTTATCCACAATGGCTTCCAGCCTTTGCAGAATGCACAGGAAAATGAAACACAATCATCGACAGTGAAATTAATATTTCTATTGCCGATTTATGTCAGACATTTTAATATGAAGTACATTAGGTTTGTCAGACTTAGCAATGCTCAATCCAGTTACATTCTCAAATACCACCTTGTTACTGATATAAGTTGACTTTATGTCTTCAGTTGCACAAGCCCTACATGATCACTGGGTATTACTGGGTGATTTTGTGGATCTTCCTCCATGAAGCCAGATGCAAAGTAACTGGTTATTTTCTTGGCCATTTCCCTGTTTTTCACAATAAACTCTCCTCTCCCGATTACCAATTTCCATATTTGACCTTGCTTTTACTTTGTTTCCTTTGAAATACAGATTGTAGATTTATGCAGTGTTTTTGTTCATGTTTGTTAGCATTCATGTTCTGTTTTTCATTTCCTTATCAATTTCATGGCCCTTGTTTCAGGATCGTGAATTTCTGAGAATTCTTAGGTTTCCACAATGACTGAAATTCTTCCGAAGCCACTTCCTATGATTAATACGTTTTCTAACTTGTTATGTTAAACATCATTGTGTCACTTTCCCTTTCTTTGGTGTTTATACCTGAAATAAATAGACATATTATTCAGACTTTGCATTATTTCTATAAATCTCCTGGTCCTGACGAAATATATTCAGGAACACTGCAGAAGGACAGAGAAGGAATTGCGGGAGCCCTGGCTGATATTGTTGCATCATTGCTGGCCAACAGGTGAGGTCCCGGAGGACTGGCTGGTTGCGAATGATGTGCCCTTACTCAAGAAGGGCTACAAAGAAAAACTTTGGAACTATGGACCACTAAACCTAAAATCTGTAGCAGGTAACTTACTTGAAAAGGTTCTGAGAGATAAGATATACGTGCATTAGGAAAAACAGGGTGTGATTCGGAGCAAGATTAGAGTGGTGCTAGAAAAGCACAGCAGAGCAAGCAGCATCCGATGAACAGGAAAATCAACGTTTCTGGCAAAAGTCTATCATCAAAGTCAGCACGGCTTTGTGCATCGGACACCATAGCTCACAAATTTGTTCGAATTCTTTGACGAAGTGACCAGCAACGTTGAGGAGGTCAGGCTGGTATGCGTAGTCTATATGATTCAAGTAAGTCCTTTAATAAGCTTCCACATGGTGCGCAGCTCTGGAAGGTTAGATCGCATGAAATTGAGGAGGACCTGCCAAATTGGATACAAAATTGGCTTGAAGGTAGGAAGCAAAGAGTAATAGTGGAAGGATGCTTGTCAGACGGGAGGCCTGGGACTAATGGAATGCATCGGGGCGACGCTGGCACCACTATATATGACATATATCTATAATTTACATGAGAATGTACGTGCATGATTTGTAAGTTTGAAGGTGACAATAAAATAGACGGTTATATGGAGAATGACAAAGGTTATCAGAAACTTCAGAACTTACAGCAGTACCTTGATCAGCTGGGGAAGTGGGCCGAGAAATGATAAATGGATTTTAATGCAGATCAGTGTAAGTTCTTGCATTTTAGAAACTCAAATCAATATCGGAGTTTTATGGTGAATGGCTGGATCTTAAGAAATGTAGTGGAACAGAGGGACCTTGGAATTCAGGTGCATGGTTCTCTGAAAGTTGTTTCAGAGGTAGACAGGGCAATGAAGAAGACTTTTGGCACACTGGCATTCATCAGTCAGGGCACTAAGTAGCGAATTTTGGGGAGCTATCCTGCAGAATATGGAGCACCGATGAAGCTCTGAGCTATAGGGAGAGATTGGAAAAGCTAGGACTTTTTACTTTTGCGTGTATGAGAATGGAGAGAGGATCTTATTGAAGGGTATAAGATCATAACAGGCATGGATAGAGTGAATGCACTCAGCCTTTATTTCCAGGGATTGGACAATCACGGACCAGAGGGCATCAGTTTAAGGTCAGAGGGGTAAGAATAAAAGGGAACCTGAGGAGCAACTTTTTTTACACACAGTGTGATACGCATATGGAATGAGCTAGCAGCAGAAGTAGTTAAGGTGGGTACATTCACAACATTTAGAATGCATTTTGACAAATACAGGATAGGAAAGGATGAGAAGGATACGGGGCAATGGCTGGGAAATGGAGTTAGTGTGAATTGACATTTTGGTGGGAATGGATCAGTTTCAGCCGAAGTGCCTATACGACTCTCTGACTCTAACAACCATTGCTTATCTCCCACTGAATGTTATTTTGCATTTTCCCAATTCACTGGAACAAACTTGACCCTCTTGGCTCCATGCTTCCATCATGTTTGACCAAAATGTACAAACATTCTATATTGTATGCAGACGCCATGTAAAATACAACATATTAATGTTGCTTCAGAGCTGCTTCAGAGCAAGGACATTGATTAGTCCTCCTGACCACACAACACCAGATCCGAAAAAAACTTGATCTCTAGTTTGATTCAATACATACTCTTCAACCCACTTGATATACACATAGGAATTTATTTTTCACAGCATGAGCAGTCACTTAGTTAACGCAGTTGTCATGCAACTTGAGACCATCCAATAAGACTGCAGTATCCATGAGATTTGTATGTCTAATTTTCAGGGCATATGACGCTCAGAATTTCTGAAACTGTTTTAGTTTCGATATATAATACATAAATGTTTGCTTCTCCTTGTTATTTGTAAGTTCCCTTAAACAGAATCTGAGAGACATGGTCTGTGGCGTTATTTGTGATAGACTTGGACAAGACATTCCGGAAGGGTCACCTTGACGCTGTGATACAGGACAAGCGTCAATAACCTTCTCCCCTCTGTCAGGATAAGGGTCACCATATTCTATCTGTTCCTTCACACTCCCTGTATACCTGTTATAGCACTGACCCCCGAACAAGGCTCACACTCTATTTCCAAGTAAGGCTCAGGCATTTCCAAACTCACTATTGAATTCAGCAACTTTCTTCCTCACTTTCTCTGTCACCTATGCAATACCACCCATACTAATAATACTAAATTGATTTACAACTGTCTACTGACTCATTCCGGACTCCTCACGATTCCCCCCAGCCCCACATCCACCAGCACTAACAGCAGGGTCACCAATTTCCACTCTCCCTCCCTCTCTCCCTTTCTCATGTTCCAGGAGAAACTGTCTGGAATGGGACAGAAAGGGCCAAGCCGGGTGGTACTGTGCCTGATATCTGTTCCCTCACACGCCCTTCTCCCGCCATATGGGGAGGAACCTGGCATGAGCCGGACAGAAACAAGATGGCTCATGTGGAGCTTCTGAAACATCCACTTCCCATCAACTGAGTAAAGAGCAACATTCAGTTCTCACTTTAAACCCACTGCCAGTTCCAACGTCAGTCCATTCACTCCCAACCAAAAGCAGATACCTCACTGCACAGAGATGCAGACACTGAAATGCACAGACGTATTGGTAAACACCCCAACATACTAACATGCACAACACATAAAGGGAGATAGGCATACACACACATTGCAACACACAGAGACATATACAGTTGCACACAAATAGACACAAACACAGATAGAAACACAGATGCTGATACATAGGTACACAGATGTAGACACAAATCGGCACGTTTTTGGTATTTAAATGGATCAAGGATTCTAGGGAGAAGGCAGGAGAATGGGTTTTGGTACATACAAGAAATTATTGAATGGCATATCAGACTCGATGGGCCGAATGGCCTCATTCTGCTCCTTTTTTCATGCTCATATGGTGTTATGCTGCCAAGTATTCACTTTCTGAGATTGCAGCAGAGGCTGGATTTGATACATATTTGACTGGAAAAAGTCAGTGGGAATGTGGGACAGGTTTGGAGGGCAGAATGGTTTATGGTTATTCATAATTATTATATCCTTAAGTATGAAAAGAAGTGGTGATTTGATGTGAGGTTAGCACAGTTTTAATGTAATGGGTCCGACAATGAAATAAAGATGACCCTTTGCATTTAGTGCCGTGCGGTCTGTGGTATCCTCATCCTCAGGGAATAGGGAAGACTCTGTTTTTGAGGATATTCTAGGCTGAGCTCGACTGATCTTTGCTGGACAGGAGAGTCAATGTTTATCGGGAACAGAGAGGAGAGGGATGATCAGAGACAATTGGACCAGCCATGAGCATTCTGAATGTGTTGTTATCTCAATCCACCCTCGATGCTGTTATAGAGATATACTGCTGTCCCCACCCAATGCGTTGTTCCCTCAATCCATCTCACGGTGCCGTTACAGAGATATACTGCTGTCCCCACCCAATGCATTGTTCCCTCAATCCGTCTCACGGTGCCGTTACAGAGAAATACTGCTGCTCCTACCCAATGTGTTGTTCCCTCAATCCACCGACGAGGCTGTTACAGAGATATACTGCTGCCCCGAAACCATGTTTTGTTGCTTCAATCCACCCCTCGATGCTGTTACAGGGTAGGGAACCACTCCAATCCGTCAGACAGGATCGTTACAATGAGACAGGAGGAGACCATTCTGCCCCTCGAAGAAATTACACAGGAATATGGAATTACGTAATTCAGATCGTTGAGTACATTACACAGCCCAGGACGAGGCTATTTAACCGGCCTGAACGGCTACACAGGAACAGGGAATATGTCGCTACAAGGAAATAGAGAGCAGAGAGAAATGTTTACTTTCAGGGTGCAAAGCTCTAACTGATGGAGTGCCTCAGAGATCACTGCGGGGTTATCAATGACCAATAATCTGCATCAAAGATCTGGAGGAAGGGGAGGGAATGGCTTGGAGCTCAATTAGCTCGTACATCAAGATGATCATTCATTGTGTCGTCAAGTTGAGATACTGAGTCTGCAATATGATTATAGACCGGGAAGGTTAGTGCCCAAACCTTCAGTAGAAATAACATAAGGTAAATTGTGTATTTTGGCATGAAGGATAAAATAATGGTAATCAATTTAAATGGAAAGAGATTGCAGAACTCTGTGATACAGGCGGTTTCCATGTTCCTGGGACATGAATCATGTGAAGTCAGTCTGCAGATGCAGCAAGTGATTTGGAAGGTAAGTGGAATGATGCTGTTTTTGACAAAAGGTATCAGGTTTAATTGCAGGAATGTTTTACTGCATCTGTACAGGGCATTGCTAAGACCACATCTGATGCACTGTGTGCAGTTTTGATCCCCTAACACTAAAATAAAAGGATATAATTATTTTTGAAATTTTCAAAGAGGTTTCCCTTTTCTCATTCCTGGAATGCCGGCCTTTGGTTATGGGGGATAATCAGTTCCGATCTTAGCTGAGAAATAGTATTGAACCACCATGACTTTCAGAATAGTGCATCAGCTGGATGCATACTATCTCTTGTCAGGGAGAGTAAAGCTAGAGAATAAATTTGAAGAAAAAGATGTATTGATATCAATACACATACTATGAAGACACCTACCACTATTTACAAATTACATAGACACGTGTAAGCATGACATCAAATTATAAAGATGGGACATTTTTTGAGATTAAATGGAATTGTGTACAACAAGAGCAATGATGCTCCTGCATATAATCCAAAATCAGGTTTTCCAGAGAATGTTCTAGGAGAGCACACATGGTCCAGTTAGGTGTTCAGTTGACATTATTGTACGTTTCAACACAGAAAGGGAGAAAATTGTTCCCAGCCAGAGAAGCAACAGACGATTGATCCCTTTCTCTTACTTTGTTCCACCACTTAGCAAAGTGTCAGTCTATAAAATCACTGAGTTATCTTTGCCACTTGTGATGGATTCCTTGTGAGGATTCATTGGAAACTCTCATATGCCTGAAACAAAATGAATTCAGCCAAATCCAACTGTTCCAGAAAGAAATCCCACAACCAGCAGCTTATTTGAACAGAATAACTTCAAAGGCAGAATAACATTTGGGGCACTCTGTCATTTTACCATTTGATATGAGTTCCACGTTCTGTGTCTTACATTTTTTTTCTAGAAAATGACCTACTCTGAGACCGATATCATTGGCCACATCACTAAACTGGTCACATTTAAGATGGTGTAACCAGTGGAGAAGTGGGACGGAAAAGGAAACAGTGACCGTCCAACATTGTCTGGAACACAAATGAGAAATTTTCAAAGGGCTGTCCAAGTGGAAATTCCCTCCCCAGAAGTTTGTGGTGCCTGGATGTTTACATTTATTCAAAGTTGTACTTGCTGACATTTGACAGAAAAGTGAATGTAGAAAATGGTATACATACAGAAAAGTGCTGGGGAGACCACAATCACATGACCCATAATCTTTGTGTATGGTGGAGCGGTGACAAAGTGTCAAATGGCACACTCCTGCTGCTCAGTCCTATGTTCCATCCAACCACTCCCAGCTCCTGCAAGGAGCAGTTGGAGGCCACTTGCTCCAAATACCTGATCCACAGTAACACAGCATCTCATTCAGTCCCTCAAGACTGTCTCACACACACACGGTTTAGTGTGGGTTGGAAAATGCTATTTGGAAATCCAGGCTGGGTTCGAAAGACACCTCTGGTCTCATTGCAGAGTGTCTCCTCTCTGCAACTTGTGCTTTATTTGTTGGTCATAATACAGGCCCAGATTCACTGTGAATACAAACCCCATATCTCACCCAGAGATGACTCACAAAATACTTTGGTCTGTCTGATTGCAACATTCAATAACAGAACGTTCAGGAAAATTACAACCATTAACTTTGTAATTACAGAATATGAGGACATAAGGAACCGAATCAGCTAATTCGGACGATCAAGCCATTGTCTACCATCATGGCTGATACACTATTGGCATTAACTCCTTTTCAATGCCCAATTCTTCACATCCCTTAGCTGTCTGACAGGTCAAAAATCCATCTACCTCCTCCTTAAATACTTTCAGTGATGTAGCTCCCATAAGTCGCTAGCCCAGATAATTCCTGATATTGATTACCCGCAGTGAGAGGAAAACATTCCCTACACATACATCGTCACATCATTGATATGAACGAGAGGTGAACACAGGGGCTCAGCGAACAGTGAATGGCTTTGATATCAAGTCAGTATTTGACTGAGGATGGCATCAGGACAATCCACTTATTTGAGCTGAATGGAAATCAGGTGTAACCTCCCACTTGTCTGGGTCTTTCAGACCACAAAGAAAGATGTTTGTGGTCGGTGGCCAACAGCCCTAACAGTTCCGGGATATCTCAGCAGGAGATACTAAGGTTAGCCTCCTCAGCACAAACATCTTCAACTGCTACATCAATGTCTTTCCCCATCATAAGATCTGCAGTAGGGATGATGTCAGAAGATCACACAATATTCAGAGATTTTGTGCCCCCTCAGCTCCTGAACCATCCTGTGTCCATGTGCAGCAAGACCTGGACAGCATTCCGTTTTGTGCTGTTAAAGTGTCGGTAACATTCACGTAACAACGCTGCCAGCCACTGCAATTTCCACAGTTAATAGAGGAGCTCAATCAGCATCGAAGCTGGTTGAACACTGATATGTGGAAGCCATTGAGCCCGTGGAAACTATTAAACAAGAAGAGGGACAGCCCATTCAATCCACCTGCCTATTCCCCAGGAAGAGGAGGGGTCTTGTCAGTACATCGAGCTGTTAAACAGGAACAGGCAGAGCCCAACCAGACCCGTAAACCTGTTCCATGAGACCAGGAGGAGGCTAATCAGCCCCACGAGATAGTTATACAGAAACAGGAGGGCGTCATTGATACTTTAACATGACAAACCAATGAAACCGAGACTGCACTGATGGGGGCTCCATGGTGTTAATCATGGTTCCATTGTTTGTAGAACGTGTGCTACCTTAACATGGTTTACTGGCAGTGAGGAAGGAAACCAAATATTTTGTGTAACGTCTCAAGGAGGCATCTTCTATCTCCGAGAAGGCACTCCCATGTGCTCTATGTAGGTCAGAAGCTGCTGGGAAGAGTTAACTCTTTTATAATGAAGGTAGTATTGCTGCTGTCGGGATTATGGATAGCAGGACGTTCATTGCAGGATTACGCATCAATTGAACTGTATTAACGTTGGGAGAGTATTTTTTCCAAAAGCCTGAACCCCTCTCTCTCTCTCTCTCTCTGAATCGAAATAGGGAGTGGGGGTGGTTGGGTGGAACGTTCTCAGAGGCTCTTAAACTATCGAGAATCATGTAACCCGTGTGAAAAAAAAGCTATGGAATTTATCACCATAACAGTGTCTGTTTAGAACATCATAAGTGATTGTACATCCCCCTTAATGTTCAATGCAATCACCTTATTCTCTCACTGAGCTTCACTTACTGTTCATGTTGCCACCATCCCAGGGATTAGTCTGGTGAGACTTGCGAGTAATTCTATCCACAGTACCCCAAATACTGCCTCAACACACTCAGAGATGATCACAATAATCCTTTTCTCTCACTTAGGCATCGCCGTTTCCTTCCTGTGTTATGAAACGCCATTATTTCTCTATTCACTACGACTGACATGGAAATTATAAGTTCCTTATATCTGTACGTCAGCATCAATAAAGCCAGCACCAGAATTGCCTATGAAGATGTGCATCACACTCGGGGAGAATTTCAATGAGATCGAATACACCTAAAAAATGTAATGATCACCTACCTGAATAGAAATGAGCTGTACAAATACGGGAAACAGGTAGAGGAAGGGAGCTATCTTTACTTTTGTTCTTCTCTCACAGGATGTATGCAGCCCTGGTCAGGGCAGTATGTTACGCCAATCTTAAACTGAGTGGCTGGTTAAGTTGTTCCACAGGACAGTAAAGAGTAAAACACATTGCTGGGGGTTTGTAGTGTTACAATACAGGATAAATTCTCCTGCTTAATTAAAACTAGCAACACAGAAAAGATTTATCCAATGCAGTAATGTGTGATAATTCTAGAGTCTAAGAACTATTTAAAGTAAAAATTAACAACTTTATTTCTTAAAGTATTACAGAGAATAATAATCGAACGAATATTTAAAACATCTTCCTCTAACCTATCTTTGACCTCCCACCTCCACAATACGAGTCCGATAAGACTCCTAATTAAGATTTACAAAATAAAACTTCTTATCTCAAAACCAGTAAGCTTTCGGTTCGTCTCCATAGTCCTGTCTTCTTTTCTTCTGGGGGATTCTGCTTCACTGGTTACTAATCAATGAATATACTTTTAAGGGAGCTATTTTTCAGGCAGTCTTTGCATGCTGGTAGCTTGGCAGCTCTGCTCTCAACTGTTCAATTTTCCACGGTCTTGTACCTCCAAACTATTGGATTGTGTCATTGACTTTTAAGATAATCAATATATTACATTCAAACTTGATTGGAGCTGGGTCATTTGGGGTATAATTTAAACTGTTTGGCTGAATTTGTTTTTGTCTCAAGACAATGAGTTAATCGAGTTGTTCGACCAAATGTTAAATTATATATATTTTTCAGAAGACTTGGTGCTGTCAGGTAGTTTAAAGGTGCAGTACACCCACATGTTCATCACTGAAGTCACACGGAAATCTGACTAGGGAAGGTTAACACATTGACTTACCTAAAGGACGTCAGGCAAGCAGATGGGCTTTTATAACAAATGATAATGGTTGCTTTTAAATTCCACCACTTTCCTTCATGAGATATCAACAGACTATTATTCTGTGGCTCTAGATTATGAGTCAATGACTTGACCACCATAAACTGTCTTCCTGTACGTGCAGGGAACTCGTCAAACATCCTCAAGAGCAATTATTTAGTGATGGACATGTGATTAGAAGGTACTTGAAACTGTTGCATCCAGATTGAACAAAGGCAAACATCATGATTCATTCAGAAGTTGCACTGAGACTGCAGACGAGACTGAGATATCATGATGGTGGTTTTGGATAGGATTGGTGAGTGGGGAGGACATGGAGATGTAAATCCGTGAAGGACAAAATGGATTATGGAGTATGAGAACATTCTGTGTCCTTATCACATATCAGTGAGTAATTTATAAATAGTAGTTTGATAGTTATAATTTCTAAGGAAAGGATTTTTTGTTTGCAACTGAAGACATTGACTTGCACTTTCCAAAATTTATACATCATGAGCAGAAATTGAGTTCAACCCGGTTTAGTAGACAAATATAATGACTTACCAGGAACAGCAACTATCGCAAGGATGGGATAGTAACCACCTTGAATAATCCAAAGGATATCCTGGATCCGTGATGCTAATGATATCCAAGGCCGAGAAAGCCAGTAAAGACCCGAGGATAAACTTCTGTCCATTGTTGGAACATTCCAGTCTAATGTTCTCAGATTCTGATACATTGTTATACCATTCCAGTCAAATGTTCTCAGATTCTGATCCACTGTTGGAACATTCCTGTCTAATGTTCTCAGATTCTGATCTCTCCTCCCGCTCTCTCTCTCTCTCGAGCTGCTGATCCCTGTTAGTGCTGTCAGTGATGATCCTACTTACATTATGTGATAGCACATTGAACAGAGCCCATTTATATTTCAACCATGGAAACTCTCCACTGCCATAATTAGGATCCACTGAGATTGATATTAATCACAGTCACTGAACAAATAGCTTCAGTTAACCCATTTGAATTCAATAATGATTTTATTAAAATTCAAAATAACTTTTAAAGTTTACACATTTGGCATGAGATATGTGTGTGGGGTGAACAGGAAGAAATGTTTGAGATGGTAGATTGATTGAATGTAATCATTCAATCTGCCTTAGATATGGCAGCAATGTGAAAGGATTGTCAGAACTTAAACAAGTTTCTCGGCTTATAAATCGAAACATGTAGTCTGCAACTACTGATCAGTGATTATAATGTCAGTAAAATATGTAGAGAACTTTTCTAGTCCATAATCTGACTGAAAATTGCTTATAACAAAATGAGTGATAACAGACAAATGGCATGGATATGTTAATGGAGAATATGATGTGACACACAATTCAGATGGTTATTCAAGGATCAGAGAGGGAAATTTACTTCAATACAGTTGCTGTTAACGTTATCGATGTCAATCAACTGTATTGAAGTAAATTTCACTGGATTTCAATTGCAGTGTGATTATGATATCGGGGCATGGCTGCTGAGAGTGGAGGGAGGGAACATGATATTTCCCATCCATCAGTATTGGAATTTTATTCTTCATAAATCATTTGAAGATCAAATTCAAGGATACATCTCCAATGAGGAATGAGGAGAGCCAATATTAACCATACAACCAGAAGACATTGGAACAGAAATTTGGCCATTAGGCCCATTGAGCCTGCTCCGCCATTCCATGATGGCTGTTAAGCTTCTCAATCCCATTCTCACACTTTCTACCTGTAACCCTTGATCCTATTTTCAGTCAAGAACCTATCTGTCTCACCCCTAAATCTACTCAATGACCTGGACTCGACAGCCCTCTGTAGCAGTGAATTCCATAGATTCACCGCTGTCCGGCTGAAGAGGTTTCTCCTTATCTTTGTTCGAAAGGTCTTCTCTTTCCACTGTCCCCTCGGGTACTAGTGTCTCCTACAGTGGATACATCTTCCCCAAATCCCCTCTCTCCCAGGTCATTTAGTATTCTGTAAGTTTCAATTAGACCTCCTAACACCTTTCTGAATTCTACCAAATACAGACGCAGAGCCCTCAAATATTTTTAATATGTTAAGCTTTTATTTCCTGACACCACTCTCGTGAATCTCTTTGGAAAACGCTCCAGGACCAGTGCATCCTTCCTGAGATATGGAACCCAAGACTGCGCACAATAATCCAAATGTGGCATAACCAAAGCCTTGTAGAGCCTTAGAAGTACATTCCTGCTTTTATATTTAAGCCTTCTTGAAATAAATACCATCATTGTATTTGCCTGCCTAACTACTGACAAACTGCAAGTTTACCTTTCAAGACTCCTGGACTAAATTCCCTTGTCTTTTTGGCCTTCAGACTTCTGAATTTGCTCTCTATTTCGAAAATAGTCCATGCTTCTATTAATCCTGGCAAAATGCTTTCCCACACTTTCCCACATTGTACTCCATCTGCCACTTCTTTGCTCACTCTCCAAACCTGTGAAAGTCCTTCAGCAGGTGAAAGTGAGGACCGCAGATGCTGGAGATCAGAGTCAAAAAGTGTGGTCATAGAAAAGCACAGCCTGTCAGGCATCATCCGATAAGCAGGAGATTCGACGTTTCAGGCATAAAGCCTTCATCAGGAATGTGGGGTGGGCGAAAGGGGGCAGAGAGATAAATGGGGAGGGGGGGTGCTGGCGCTGGGAGGAAGGTAGCTTGGAAAGTGACAGCTAGATCAAGGTGGGTGATGATAGTGATATGTCAGAGTGGAAGGTGGATTTAATACTTGGGAAGGTAGATGGACAGGTAGGACAGTTCAAGAGGGCGGTGCTGAGTTGGAGGTTTAGATCTGGGATAAGGTGGAGGGAAGGGAGATAAGGAAACTGGTGAAATTGTCCTTGATACCGTGTGTTTGGAGGGTCCCAAGGCAGAAGATGATGCGTTCTTCCTCCAGACGTCAGGTGGCTAGAATTTGGCAGTAGAGGAGGCCAACAGGTTGCAGGGCTTTGGCGGAATGGAAGGGGGAGTTGAAGTATTCAGCCACAGGGAAGTGGGGTTGTTGGGTTTATGTGTCCAAGAATGTTCCTTGAACCGTTCTGTAAGTTGACGTCCTGTTTCGCCAATGTATAGGAGACAGGACCAATGCACTGACTAGAAGAGGTGTTTGGATGCACAGGATGTTCTCTGCCTGATGTGGTAGGATCCTTTGGGGCCTTGGTGGAGGTGAGGAGGGAGATGTTGGCATAGGTTTCATATCTCTGCAGTGTCAAGGGATGGTGTTGGGAGTGGAAGATGGTTTGGTGGGGGCGTGTGGACCTAACGAGGGAGTTGGGAGCGAAGTATATCTCTGGTGTTGTATCTGACTGTTGGTGGCAGAAATGGCGGGATAATGCGCCAGAGGTTGTGGATGGAAGGCGAGCACCAAAGAGTTTCTAACTTGTTGTCGTTGGAAGGGTGGAGTGCAAAGGCGGAGGTGTGGAT
>NW_026869101.1:158443-224851 GCF_020745735.1 Hemiscyllium ocellatum | reverse complement strand
CTGCCCTCACCCCTTCTCCTCCTATCCGGATCACGTGTTCCATTAATACTACAGCATGCAAGATAATTGCTGATTTAAAATAAAACAAAAAGCTGCATACACTGGAGATCGGTAACCAATACTGTTCAGATGAAGACTCCCCAGATTTGAAACATTGACTCTGCTTTCTTCTGACAAAGGATTGCGAGAAAGTGACAACTGCAAATGCAGTGAATTCTAAAGTGAAATCCTGATGAAGGGTTAATGACTGAAACATAGTCTTTCCTGCTCCTTGGATTCTGCCTGACCTGCTGTGCTCTTCTGGGGTCACACTTTTCGACTTTCTTACTACAGATGCAACCAGACCTGTTGAGGTTTTCCTGCAAATTCTTGTGTATCTAATTCCCTACTTATAACATAAACAAATTTTTCCCTGCAGCATTGCCTTCCATGCACATCTTCCACCAATGTTTGCTTCTTCTTCTTGGTTCTAAGCTGCAGTCAAACTGTTTCTGTATAAACTGAGCACCGTAGTGAGATGAATGTTAGATTCAGCAAGATTTGTCTTGATGCCTTTCTCGATGTTACAAAATCTTGCTGCATTTTGTTCGAAAAACGCATGGATGAGAAAGGCTGAGATGGATATGGGCCAAGTGCAGGGATATGGAGTCAATGTGGACTGACATTTTGTTCGGAATGGACCAGTTCTGGCTGAAGAGCCTTTCTCCGTGCAGTAGGATTGTACGACTGGAAATGAAAGTAGTTTGGGATATAGACAAGCGCGGGCGGGGGAGGGATGTGGGAGGGGAGGTGGGGGGTGGCAGGGGGAGGGGTTGAGGAACAATGTCATGAAAAGATATGTTCACAGGTTTCAGAATTCTGAATGTAGACATGTAGATAGCATCTGACAACATAAGCCAACATTGCCAGGAATGATGAGTGAATGGAATATTGGTGTGAGTTCAGATGATGGAGAGTTTTGGATTAGGATTTGTTCTGCAGCTTTGTATCTGGGAGTGGGGTCTGCAGAGTCTTTGATTCTGGGCTGAATCTAACAGTAATTTCTCTCAGTGCCATTTTAATTGAGTGACAGAGCGATTGTCTGTATGAGACTGAGCTAGTTTCCTGGTGCTATCTTATCAAACTCACCTCATTCACTACCCGCCCCACCGTATGGTGTCCCTGTCATTCAATGCCAGTCTCATTCTCCCACTCAGCAGGGTTGGAGGTATTCACCATCGCCGTAAATCTCTGGATATTCCGTGATCCCTGGCACTGATGCCAAAAATAAACGCCAGTGGGCAAATAATTGATTAGACTTACAGTGTGGAAACAGGCCCTTCGGCCCAACAAGTCTACACTGACCCGCCGAAGTGCAACCAACCCATAATCCTACATTTACCCCTTACCTAACACTGCAGGCAATTTAGCATTGCCAATTCACCGCACTCACACATCTTTGGACTGTGGGAGGAAACCAGAGCAAACCCACGCAGACACGGGGAGAACGTACAAACTCCACACAGTCAGTCGCCTAGGGCGTGAATTGAACCCAGGTCTCTGGCGCTGTGAGGCAGCAGTGCTAACCACTGTGCCACCGTGCCGCCCAACTGAACTTTCTCAGCACGGAGATGCCCTGTCCAGATGAAGCGGAGCATGGCAGGTAAGACAATGGATAATAGACAATAGACAATAGGTGCAGGAGCAGGCCATTCGGCCCTTCGAGCTTATACCAACATTCATTATGATCATGGCTGATCATCCACAATCAGTATCCTGTTCCTACCTAATCCCCGTAACCCTTGATTCAACCATCTTTAAGAACTGTATCCATCCATAAGGGGAAATTACAGCACAGGTTTGTCGACAGGAGCATTGATGTCCTGGTGGATGGGCTAGTAGAAAGGGCGACCATTCTTTTCTCAAAGGAAGCCACACCAGCAGACCCACCAAGCATGGTCTGAGCTCAACCACCCAGCTCAGTGCAGTATCTGTGGTCTGAAGAAATGTCCAGCAATACAGGTCAAGCATCAATAACCTTCCCCACTCTGTCAGGATAAGGGTCATTGTATTCTCTCTGCTCCCTCACATTCACAGTATATTGTTATGGCACCTACCTCAGAACAAGGCTCATGCTCCAACATTCTCACTGCTGTAGGCAGCACATCCCCCTCCTCTCTCTAGCCTTTGTGATACCCCCACTCATTTATAACATGCTCTGGAGAGTGCTGATTATGGAATGTTCCAGATAACGTTCCAAACAATCCCCGGTTTCAGGAGAATGACAGTGCCCCAGTGTGGAAAACATGAGGGGAAGGAACAGTGTGTTTTTTAAAAATTACACTTACATACACACGATATTGAAATCCATCATGAGGCTATTCCATCCTTCAAATGTGCTCTAACATTTAATAAGATTGGGAGTGATTTAACTGTCTCCGGAGCTCCATGTTATAGGAACTTCCAGTCATGCAGTCCCCGGCGTCCTGTCACTGACCAGACAACACTCAGGCATTTTATCCTGGGTTTCTTCAAGCATGTGTTCCTTAGGCATTTCCCATGGGGACCGACTCTCCTCCCAATATGTCCCATCAGCTTTCTACTTTCATGCAATAGTAAGCATCCTTCACACAGATCAATCAGAAATATACTGTTATTTAATAGTTGTCGATATCTAAACACAATTATTATTCTGGTTGTTTTGCTTGTGTCACCTTATTGCATTCAGCTCAAGATAGCATCTAAACACTTACTTCCAGCAAAGAACATTTTTATCCTCAGCTGGTACCTTGACCGTTAACTGAATTGTACCTTTTTCCTTGTTATGAAAGTTTCTCTTGCCCTTTGTCTGTGAGTGTTTCTGTCTGAAACAGTTACACAGGCTCCCACTCAGTTGGCTGGACGGCTGGTTGGTGATGCAGAGGGAGGCCAATAGCGCAGGTTCAATTTCCCACACTGACAGAGGTCACCATGGAGGGGACGTTCTCGGAACCTCCAGGGTTCACCTCCACTCTCCTGCTAACCCCTCATATCCCTCAACTCGCTGATATGTCAAAATCCAATCCAGCCCATCTGTAAAAACATGCAGTGACCCAGCCTTCACAACTCTGTGGGTTAGTTAAATTCAGACTTCACGACCTTCTAAAAGAAGACATTTCTTTGTATCTCTTATTATGTCTCTGAGTTCGAGACTCTGCCCAGGTGTGGAAACACATTCTTCGCATCCACCTTATAAAGCCCCCTCTGTATCCTTTACATTTCAGTAATATCACGCTCATTCATTTCAAGCACAATGAATAATCGCCTCACCATTTTAGATGTATTCAATAATTCAACCCTTTCATCCCAGGAACCAACGTTCTGTATCAATCTAGTTATTTGTTGCAACACCACGCTGACTTTATATTTCATACACAGGAACACTCCATTCCCTTTTACCTGCTCCTTTGTTGGGAGTCTTCTTCATTAAATTACAGCCTGCCTTTTGGTTCGCAGTGCCATCCTCAAACTCGGATGTATATTGCATTCAGCTCCCGCCGTCAGGCTGTCAGAATAGACTGTAAATAACTGATGCCATCGGATTGTTATTTGTGATACTCCAGTAGATATGTCTTTATCATAACGATCCATTAATCCTGACTCTCCAATTTCTTTGTGTTAACCACCTGTCATCCCATGCTAATACATTGTCCATAACACTATGAGCTTCTGTCTTGTGTAAGAACCTTTATTTTGTGATACGTTGTGGAAGATCTCTGGTAAGCCGCATGCCTACCAGTTCCCCTTTATCAAGTTCGCATGTTAAATTTTCAGGGATCTCAGGATAACTTTGCAGAAAAAATAAAGTTTCACATTCACAAAGCCACGCTGACTCTGCGTGAAGCTTTTCTAAATTCCCTTCAATTCTTTCCTTAATAATAGACTCTCGCAGATTCCCAGTAAAAATGGTTAGGCTAAATGTTTCCTGCCTTCTGTCTCATTCCTTTCTTGAAAACAGGCGCCACGTTGGAGATTCTCCAGTTTCGCTGGAATACTCCTGAAATCTAGAGAGTTATGGAATCTTTCACACAGTACCACCAGTCACTCTGTAACCACTTCAAAAAAAAAACTATGAATTACTGCTGACCGGTCTACCCTTACTCTTGTCCGTTTGTCAAAAAACCTTGTTCCTTTTGTTAGAGACAGTTCAGAAACTTGCCTTCTATTAACATTTTGTTTATATCATTGACATGCTTACAGTGCCTTCCCCTGTGAGGAACAATGCAAAGTACTGGGGTAATTTTTGCCTGTTCACTGAAGCCAGATCCCCAGTCACATCCTCCAAATGACCTCAATATACTTTCCAGACTTCATTTCTACCTAAGGTCATACACTCATTTTGAACTTATTTTTTATATACACAGAAAAGTTTGTGATGCTTGTTTTTATATTTCTTGCCAATTTATTTACATCATATCTTTTGTTCCTCTTTTCTCACTTTCTAGATTCATACAGTCACGCCACACACAAACAGACCCTTTGGTCCAACTTGTCCATGCTTAACTAAACTAGTCCCATCTGCTTTCACGTGTCCCATATGCCTCTAAACGTTTCCCATTTATATATTTGACCAAATGTCTTTTAAATGTTGTAGCCGTACTTTCATCTACCACTCTTCCTTTTGCAGTTCATTTCATACACACATCATCCTTAGTGTGAAAACGTTGCACCATTGGCCCTTTTAAATCTTCTCCCTTTCCCCTTAAAGCGATGTATTCTATGTTTGAACTCCGTACCACCACCCCCACTCCCGCCACCCCTCTCCAGTGGAAGACACCTTGGCTCTCCACCCAATCGATGCCTCTCGTGAGTTTATAAACTTTTATAACGTCACTTTTCAACCTTCTCCACTCCATCTAATACTAACTTCAAGAACAAGCATTTGATCGTAAGCACTGGAAATTTGAAACAATATTCAAACTGACAGGTAAACAACACAGAGAAAACTTTATACTGTGATTTGTTTTTTTTCTCCAAGTAACAATGCTAAGACAGCGTGAAACCTTTACCAGTACCATTAGGAAGTCAAACACTTGAATTCCTTTGTCGAAATAGGGTGATGGTCCCTACACTGAAAGTGTATCTTTGGCCAAATCCAAAGTTGGAAGGGGAATTCTTATACCACACGGTAAGCATGCAGTTACCTTTAGCAGAGTGAGATGAAGGCTGGTATACTTGTTGAAATTTGGATCACAGTGTGAATTCAGTACAAAGGGGGAGGTATTTTCAGTAAGGTTTATTCCAACAAAGAAACTTTCCAGAATGAGATGAGAGTGGAAAGTGTAAAACAACATGAATGGAGAGGTCGAGTCACACTGAGACCAGAGGCAAAGTGGCAGCACCAAACACAGCTTGATGCTAGTGAAGGGAAGGTAAACCTGATCAAAAAGCCTCAGATCGGAACCATCATGTGAGAGAATGTGCTCTGTAATTGGAGAGGGATAACCTAGAATCAGGAAGAGGAGATGAGCAAGGAAGAGGATGCAGCAGCAATGGCACGGGTATCTGGAGGTAATTCAGGAAGCACAACTGAAATTCATGGCCAGCATCTGGGCACACACAATGCTCGTTAATTTGCGAATGAATAGTATCCTTTACAGATTTCGTCAAACACTAGCAGTTCATCTTCTTCGGAGTCCTTTTTGAATAGAAACAATAATTGCTGAGCGTTATGGGCTATCTGCTTGAATGTCTGCTCCTGCATGTCCACTGACCTTCCTCTGGGTCTATCTCCACATCCCTTTTCAGACCAGATGAGAAACAGAAATCTTCAATTTAAATGTTCGGTTATTTTCAATCATTCAGGAGGAACTTCTGCATGGGGCTGAATACACGATCAGCGGATGCTGAATACATTCTCCAAGTTTCTCCGTCTCTGTTGCTTCTGTTTGATGAAGTCACATTTCAGTGAACTGCCTCTGACGTGACCTCCTTTTTATCAAACCAGAAATCTCCTAACTCCGGTGGATAGGGCCTTCAGCTGTCACTGTCCCATCGCCTACAGTGTCGCCCTCACTCCGTCTCCTCCTTCCCTGAACAATGATATATCTCCCCTTGTCATCACTTCCTACTGCACTAGAATCCACATTCGTGGAATCATCCTCTGCCACTTCCACCACCTCCAGCAGGACTACACCAACAAACAATCTTTCCATCCCGTCCACTGTCAGCATTACATGGGAACCATTCCTTCTGTGACACCCCCATCACCCTGAACACTTCCCCACTCCCCCCATGACACCTTCCCATGTAATTGCAGAAGCTGCAACACTTGCCCAACCACCTCTTCACTCCTCACTGTCCAAGGCTCCAGTCGCAACTTGCAGGTGAAGCAGCATTTCACTTTACACTTTCAATCCAGTCTCCTGTCATTGCTGCTCACAATGCAGTTTCCTTCACACTGGGGAGACCAAGCAGAGACTGCTTTAAGGAACACTTGCACTCTATTTGAAGGAATAATTCTGACCTTCCCATTGCTTCCCATTCCAATAACTTACGTTGCTCTCATGCTGACTTTTCCGTCCTGATCTGCTGTAATGTTCCAATGAAGCACATCCCAAGCTGGAGTAACACTTCCTTTTATACTTTGGTACGTTCCAGCCTGAAGGAGTTCACATTCATTCTCATGACTTCACAGCCTGACCCCATTACGTCTGTTTTCTATGTTTCATGCATTCTGCTTGCTTGTCTGTGACATGTTTATCTTGCACTCAATTGAGAGAACTCATTTCTCACATTTATACTTTAATTTACACCCATTTTATATCTATTTCCCTTTCACCTGGCATTGCATCTCCACATGCTCTGTTTCCCATCATCCCTCGTCCACTTTTGTCAGGGGATTAAGAAGTTCTTTTCCGTTCTCAATAAGGGTCACGCGGGGCTTGAAACACTATCTCTGTTTTTCTGTCTCCACAGATGCTGCTAGACACGCTGAATTTCTCCAGCAATTTCTGGTTTTGAACAGCTTTAAAGACGTGTGTCAAAGCCGCCCAAATGCCCTGTCCATCATGAAGCGCCATGCACTGAGAAGTGAACAATAACGCCAGATGTAGAAATTCGTTTGGTTCTGAAACGACGTAAGACTGGCATCATTGCCGCTACAGAGAGCTGAAGAGAAACAGAGGGAAACACATTCAATTTAAACACCGAAGGTGGCATGACTGAAAGGGAAAAGATTCAGATGAGTGTTAGAATTAGAATCGCTATAGTGTGGCAACAGGCCCTTTGGCCCAACGAGTTAACAACGATTCTCTGAAACTTAAATCAAACAGACCCATTCACATATCTTACATTTATCTCTGACTAATGGACATAACTGAACATTATTGGGCAATTTAACTAGGCCAATGCACCTAAGCTGCACATCTTTGACAGTGGGTGGAAACTGAAGCACCTGGAACAAACCCATGCAGACATGGGAGAGAACGTGCAAACTCCACATAGACAGTCGCTGGAAGATGGAATTGAACCTGGGCTCGTAGTGTTGGGAGGCAGCAGCGCTAACCACGGACCCATGGTGCTGCCCGGCGGGGAAAGTTTAGGGATTTTGAGAATCATGACAAGTAAGAGGTGTGACACCATGGACAAACACTCAGAAGAATGAGAATACTTAAATGGAAAAGTTACCACATCAGTAACCAGAATAGATCATGGGGTGATGGGTGAATGGCTCTCGGTGTGAACTGGGGGACAGATAACAGAATTGCAATGCAGAAATTGCAGCTCAAAACTGGGAATTTATGTGGTACAGTAGATCACAGCTGGACAGAAGGCGAATTGTATTGAATCACAATCTGTAACATTTTTCCCAGGATAATCCCTCAGTCTGTCATTACCATTAAGCTGACCGATGTTTCAGAGACGAGTTGGCGAATGTACCAGTGTCAGAACCATATGTACCTAAAAATGATGACAATCCATTTAAAGCTACTGCACTTGATCACTGTACTTACATTCCAAACAGCAGGACTGATATCTGAGAGAGAGGGCGAAATGAATACAAAACAAACAGATCAGATAGAAGCTCTACAGTTCTGCCACATCCAGTCAGAATTGCAGTTGAACTATTAAACAACTGACAATAAAAGAGGATTCTACAAATATTATTTAAAAACAAGATTGTTCAATGGGATTACGGCTTCACTGGTTCGGTCATCATTTATTGCCCAGATATTAGTTAAGAGTCAACTAATTTGCTGTGGGTCTGGAGTTACATGTGTCCAGAGCAGGTATGGATGGCAATTTCCTTCCAAAAAAGGCATCAGTGAACCAGATGGGTTTCTCCCACAATCAGCAATTGATTCATGACCATCATTACACACTTAATTCCAAACACGTGTTGGATTCGATCTCAGGTCACAAGAACATTACTGGAGTTGTTAGACTAACATCTCAGCTGTTATTGCTGTGGCTGTTGCTCTATCATTCCTCGAAAGAATGGAACCAGAAGTGTTGCTTGAATAATTCCCACAGAATCACGGATGCCAGTCTTCAACCAATTCGATTTGTCACACGTGACATGAAGATACAGTTGAATGCAGTCAATACGACAAAGGCAATGGGCCCTGACACCATTCCTGCAATAGAAGAGAAGACTTGTGCTGCACACCAAGCTGTGTCACTGGGCACGCTGTTTCATTCCAGCTCCAACTCTGACATCTCGCTGGCAATGTGGAAGATTACTCAACTATGTCCCGTCCCCTAAGAGGGGAATAATTACAATCTGACCAATTACCACCCCCTCAGTCCTATCCCGATAGTAAAATTGGTGAGAGTTCTTCCTGACAGAGCTGTCAAGTAGTACAGAAATAATCTGCTCAGTGTGGTTTTTGACAGGTCCCCATGTGGAGATGGTGCTGTTGTGGAATTGTCACTGGATTACTAATCCAGACCAGGTAAAAGCTTTGGCAGATGGTAGAAGTTAGAAACAATTAATAACATATCGAGATGTAAAATCTGGTGCCAGTAATACTGGCCTTGAAGCCCATGTCAATTGTCAACATAAATTTGCTTCCCCAGTATACTTTCGGGAAGTGAATCTCCCGTGATTTCCTGGTCTGGCCTAAACGTGACTCCAGATACACAGATATGCAGTAACCTCTTCAATGGTCTCTGAAACTGCCAAGCAAAGCCGTTGTATCAAACAGCTCCAAGGTCTTAAAGGTTAAACCTGGACAGAACCCCCGGAACCAGCCTCTGTATTGGAAAAGAGAACGGGATTCACAGTCCTGTCGACCCTGCAGAGACCTCTTTCCTAAAATCTGAGAGTTTGTAACAACATTTACAGAGTTTTCCCCAAGACTGCACAGAAACATCGGGAAAGGAGTAAGTCATATAAGATATTGAACCTTCCCCACTGTAGTTTTTGGCCAAACATCTCTTCAATTCACTTTTCCCAAATACTGTATTCTCTATATCCGTTGAACTGATTAACTATCGGGAATAAAAAATGAAGTAGGAACTTTGGTCCATCAATTTTGCTCTTCATTTCAATATAATGATGTCTGAACATGTATCCCCACACCAAACTCCTGCTTCAACTTCATCCCTTTAGTGTCTAGAAATCCTTATTTATATTCAGTGCCTTTGCTTCCACAGACTTATGTGGTAGAGAATTCCCCAGGTTAACCAGTCTCTGAGTGTAGATATTTATTCTCATCTCAATGCAGAGGGACCTGCTTGCATCTAATACTGTGGGCCCATTGTTTGAGACGTTCCAGCCAGGGGAATTATCATCACTGCTAACAACCTGTCTCGCCATGACAGAGTTTTATATATTAACCGAGATCTCCACTCATTTTCCTAAACGCCATGGAATGCAGGCCCAGTCGTCCCAAACTCTGCTCCCACAACAAGCCTGTAATCCCAGAGATCAGTCTAGTTATCCTTCGCTGCTTTCCCTCAATGTCAGCTTTATCCTTTATTTGGTAAGGAGACCAAATGTGCACACAATACTGCACAATGTTCGAGATGGGGACTCACCAAGGCCCTGTACAGCTACAGTAAGACACCCTTACACCTGGACTCAAGTCCCCTGGAAATGAAGGTCAGCATACTAATTATCTTCCTATCTGCTTTCTGTTGCTGCTCTCTGTGACTGGTGTACAAAGAGATTGAGATCCTTTTCAAATGTACAGCTCCCCACTTGGTGTCTCTATGTACAGTGGGCATGTGTCAATCTCAATTCAAGTATTGACTTCTGGTTTCAGAATTCACTGCCCTGCATTGACCGCAGAGTTTGGTGAAGAAATCAACTAATGTATACACAGAAGTACTTTCATACAGCAATAGGCTTACATCAGTTCTTTTTGAAATGTTAGCCTGTTATTCTATATTTCCAAACAATGTGCTCAATGTCACGTCTACCCACGTTGTTCTTCACCTGACACGTATTTATCCATTTCCTCCAATTACTCAATCACCTTTGAACTTCTTTACATCCTGACCACCTACTCACAATCTCAATTTGGGGCCAGCAGCAGATTTGGAAAGATTACATTGAATACCCTTGAACAAATGTTTGATAAGCTTTCTGAATAGTTGGGTTGCAAACACAAATTCTTGGATTATCATACTAGTCATTGCTTTCCACTCCAAAATATATAGAACTGTTTTTGCTGATTCATGTTTTCCTTTCAACTCTCCCATTCTCCACCCATACCAGTAAATTAGATCTAGCTGTTACACACGATTATGGGCCAGGACAGACCTCCTCAAATAATTTCAAGGAAGGAGCGCAAACCCAACATTTACTCATTGATTGAAGCAGGTGTAAGGTGGATATTCCAGAAGTGACGCGGCTGAATGAAACACATACAGAATAGGATAGCAGACAGAATAACTTAACCATCTGGAAAACCAAAAAATTTTCCCAATTGAATGATGTTGTTCCAAGTACTTGAAACAATCCACATTAACACACCATGGCAAAAACAAAAGGAAAAATAAACCCCAGGTTCTTACAGGAGAGATGTCAGAGTGAGGGCGAATCAGACTGGGTCTACTTCTTTGAGTCTGGTAGCTTCACGACTGGCTGCCTGCTTTCAGCAAACAGCAAGACTGTGAAAAATCAAGCCAAACAAACCAAAGCAGAGGGTCTGCGCTGGGAGAACTGGCCACTTCCCTTTCTTCAGAACAGAAGAACAGAAAGACTAGAATCAAGTGTAGGCCGTCTGGCCATTCGAACATGCTCTGCCATTTAATTGTATCATGGCTGACCTATTCAGACACTCAGATCCACTTACCCACGCTTGCACCGTATCCTTCATTTACTTCATTCTTCAAAATACCTTAGCTTTAAAAGCATCAACTACCTCACTGAGCAGGCAATTCCATAGAATTAGAACACTCTGGATGAAGAAGTTCGTTCTCAATTCAATTAAAAGCTACTTCCTTCACTTGCCAGTGGAAACATCCTCTCTACTTGTATATTATTCATTCTCTTCATTATTCTATATGTTTCGATTAGGTCCGAACCCCATCCTTCTGAATTTCAATGATTATCATCCCAGTATACCCAGTCTCTCCTCATAAACTAACTCTTTCAACTCCGGATTCAACCCAATGAAACTCCTCTTGACCCCATCCAGTGTCAGTACATTCTTTCTCAAGTAAGGCGGCTTAATGTTCATAAAATACTCCAGGTGTCGCCACACCATCACCCTGTACAGCTGCAAAATGTCTTACCTGCTTTTAAATCCAATTCCTTCAGCAATGAAGGACAACATACCATTTGCCTTCTTCAGTACTTGCTGTACTGCAGACCAAACTTATGTGTTTCATGAACATGGATACGCAGGTCCCTCTGCAGAGCAGCATACTGCAACGTTTTACCATTCAAGTAATACTGGTACTCCAAACAAATAGATGAATTCACATTTGCTTACATTGTATTCCATCTGCCAGACGTTTGCCTACTCACTCAAAGTATCTGTGTTCCTCTAAAACGTTTCACAGATCTTTGCACACTTCACTCTGCCACTCATCTTCGTGTCATCTGTAAACTCTGACAAACTCCGTATGTTCCCAACACCACATCATCTCTATAAATTGTAAATAATTGCAGCCCCAACACTGATCCCTGAAGCACGCCACTAGTCACTGATTTCCAGATATGAATAGCACTCATTTAGGCTCGCCCTTTGCTTCCTGTTAGTCAACCAATCTTCTATCCATACTAATACTTTACTCATAACGCCTTTATCTTATGCAGCAGCCTATTGTGTGGCACCTGTCGAACACCTTTTGGGAACCTAGATATATCACATCCACTGAAGCCTCATTGTCTACCTTGCTCATAATGTCTTCATAAATTTCCGAAACACTGCCCTTCAGGAACCCATGTTGTGTCTGCGCAATGGGCCGATTTCTATCAAAATGTCTTGCTATTTCTCCCTTGATAATACACTCAAGCATCTTACCAACTGTACAGATTAAACTAACTGGTCTGTAGTCCCCCATCATTTATCTACCAGCCTTTTTAACCAGTGACGTCTCATTTGCTGTTTTCCAATCAGCTGGAACTGCCCCAAAGTTCAGCAAATATTTAGAAAATTACCACAATTGAACTTGATATTACCTCCGCTATCTTCTTAGTACCCTGGAACTCATTTCATCAGGGTTTTGTCTTCCTTTAGATCCATTAGCTTACCCAACACTACCTCCACCGTAGTATTGATTGTAAGCATGTCCTTTCCTACCCACATCTCTTTGTCAATTACTGTCATGTTATTAGTGTCCTCCATTAGGATGATCGATGCAAAATACCTGCTCAATGCCTCGGCCAATTCATCCTATCCTATAACTAAATTTTCCATCTCGTCCTCTAAATGCCCAGCATTTACGTTAACCACTCATTTTCATTTTATATATTTAGGGAATCATCTGCAACCTCTTTTCATATTCTGTGCTCTTTTTTTTCTCTTGTGTTCTATCCTACTTTTCTTTATAGCTCTTATCGTGGCTTTCTGTTGAGTAGTAATGATTTTCCAATCTTCTAGGTTCCTGCTTTGCTTGGCCGCTTTGCATGACTTCTCTTTAAACTTGGTAGCCTCGCTTATTGCTTAGACACCCGATGCAGATTACCCTTTTTCCTAGAGTCTTTCCTTTTCACTGAATATACTTTTTGTAAGGACTTTGAAGAATTCCTTTGAAATCGTCCACTGCTCGCCAATTCTCACCATAAAGTATTTGTTACTAGTCAACTTTAGCCTTGTCCTCCCTCATTCTTTTGTAGTCTCCCTCGTTTAAGCACAGGACCCGAGTATTTAATTTTATCTTCACACTCTCGAACTGTATTTTAAATTTAGCCATACTGTGATCATGCCTTCCAAGTTGAATTCTAACTATGAGGTCATTAATTATTCCTGTCTTATTACACAGGACCAGATCTAGCATAGCTTGCTCCTTATTGTACGTGCTTTTATTTTAGAGCAGTCAAACCCAGACATTTCGGATTCACTGCTTTTAAGACACCTTTGAAAAAAAACAAGGACAGCATGACCTTGTTAAAGGTGTAGCATTTTCACAACATTAGACTTGGGACTTCATCAAAAAGTTTCTGAAAATTCCAATTCACTGCATCTATTGCTTCACCATAATTTATTTCCCAGTCGGTTTCTCAAATATGATTCACCTTTAATAATTTGACATTGATCTGATTCATGTTCATTACTTTCAAATTAATTTAATTCTCAAAGTTCCCTGGCAAAGCATTCATTCTAATAGACTGTTGCATTGTCCTGACTGCTTCTTTGGTGCTAAGTAGACTGTAATTCCCTGCTTTCTCCCTGCCTCCTTTAGAAATATTGGGGTTATACTTGCTGCTCTCAAATCTGTCAAAATCATCAGGAATTTGGAAGACAGCAAGCAAAGTATCCATTATTCCCATAGACACCTCCTTTAGGAATCAGGGCTAAAGATTATCAGGCCGTGGGGATTTATGAGATTTCCATTCTCTAGATTTGGACTGCAAGGATGCTACAATTATCTTCTCCAACATTTTATCTTAATATATTGCATTTTGAGAAGCTTTTACGTTTCACGCTTGTTTAATGCACTCTTCCGAAACCTATTACTTCCTGTCTTAAGCTGTTCAATGATTGACCTTCCACAGCCATACAATCACAGAAGCATAGCCTGTGCAGCATCAAAATTACAGCATTATCTATATTATTCCAACTTTACTGCAACATTCCCATAGCCATGAATGGTTTGACATTTCAAGTGCTCGTCCAGATACATTTTAATGGCTGTGAGATTACCCGTGATAGCTCCCCACCACCCCCCACCACCCCCCACCCCCCTCCACCCCTCAGGAAGTGCAATCCAGACCAGATCACACTCTGGGTGAAGAACAATCCATGAATCCTCTCTAAAGCTTAAATCCTTCCTTTCAAACGTGTGCTCCCCTCTTCTTGGCCCTTTGACTGAAAGGAGCAGCTGCTGTCTATCCACCCTGTCCATGCCCCTCGTAATCTTATCCATCTGAATCACGTCCCCCTCAGCCTTCTCTGCTCCAAAGTAAACAAATGGAGCTTATGAAACCTCTCTCCATAACTGATGTGCTCCATCCTTGGGGGCATCCTGGTGAATCTCTGTACTCCCTCCAGAATAATCAATCCTTCCTGTAATTTAGGTCCCAGAACCCTCAAATTTTGTTCCATCTTGGCCTAACCGAAGTGTTACATAGCTCTTATAATCTGTGCCTCGATGAGTAAATGCTATGCCTACTGTTTCCAATGATTTCTTACGCAACCTTTTATCTTTCCCTGTTATATTCACGGATATGTGGAGAAGCACCCCCTGAGCTTCCAGGTGTGCTGCCATTCATTGTATACTCTCCTGTCTGGTTATTTCCTCTAAAGTGCATCACCTTATATTTATCAGGGTTGTATCCTATCTGCCATTGATCCACCCATCTGACCATTTCATCTGTATCTTCTTGTAACATAAGGACTTACTCCTCACTGCCAAACACCCAGCTAATATTTGTGTCAAACACAGACTTACTTATCACGTTGCAACTCCCCATCCACATTCACACCTACATCATTTGTAAATACCACAAATAAAAAGGGTGACAGTACTGATCATTGTGGTACATCAGGTGACACAAACAGCCTTCTAACTCCACCTATTTTCTTTGCGAAATTTTCTCTAACACTGATCTGAAACACCCCGGTCAATAGTTCCCTGCTCTATCTCTACCACCCTTCCTATAAAGGGTGTTCTCCAGTCTTCGTGGCCTCACCTGTGACCAGATTCTATTTAAACATTAGCATCAGCGCCTTTCAATCCTTGTCTCCAACAGCAGCCTGAGATGTAACTGACCTAGACCTGGGGATTGGTCCAGTTTTATACCAGCCAAAACCATCAATCCCTGCTCACATCTTACATCAATCTGTTCAAGAGCTTCCCTGTCCATCTTCTTGAATTCTGTACCTACCTCCGGCTTTTTCCATGTAAACAGACGTGATGTTCTCCTACAACAATCAATCAGCTTTCTCCAGTTTCAAACACAGATTCCCGCCTTGATCTCAGACCAAGTTTCCTCAGCAGGCCATTGTACAATCTGAGAGATTAATCAGGAGAGTGCCCATTCAGTATATGTGATCAGTATATTTTACTTAGATCAAGACATCAAAATTGTACAGGTACAATCCAGGTACAGTCTCACCAACCCTCTGTGTTACTAATGCAGAATGCCTTTACTTCGAGTAGGAGCAAATCACTGCAGAAGCTGAATCTGTACTGACACCAACACATGCTTGAGATCACAGTTAGTCTGACAGCATCGTAAAGAGAGAGCAAGCTGATACTTTGAGTCAAGCTGGTTCTTCATCGTCTGTATTCAGATTCTCTTTAAAGGGAAAGGGGCGCAGCACTGACACCTGTGGCACACCAGCCTACACCGTACACACAAACAACCTTCTACCACTACCTATGTTCTCCAATAGTTTATCTAATGCTTACCTTCCCCTGTTTGCATATGTTCCTCCCAATGCACTTTGCTTTAATGTTTTCTGATAACTTACTGTGTGTGCTAATTAAAAGTCCTCCTGAATATCTGACTGCACCACGTTCACTGATTCGCCATTGTTTACATCTACAAGAGATATCTTCAAGAATAAAATTGTAAATTATAACTTCCCTTTCATAAATGCAGAACAACTCACATGAAATTTGCTATTACTTACTCAGTGTCCAATAAGATCTTCCTTACAATAGGTTGCAACAGATTCCCTACTGTGGATGACAACTAACTGGACAGATGTCCTCCACTATCCCATTCCTTCCCTTTGTTAATAATTTTAATGCATTTATTACCTTCTGAAGCGAATACAGAAACATACAGTGGCCCCTATTGCAATCAATACGTGTATTGCTGTTTTCTCTAAAATTTCAGTTTGAATTGCATCTGGTCTGTCAGAATTTTCAATCCTCATCCCACTTCTGTTTTCAAATACTACCTCATAACTGTATATGATGACTTTACTCTTTAGTTACAAAGGTCCCATGACGACCTCGTATTTCTGGGAGATTTTCTGGATCTTCCTCTTTGAAGACCGACTCAATGTCACTGTTTCGTCTCCTTGTCATTTTTCTGTTCTCTACAATAAGTCATCGTATCCACACATTCGCTGTGCCACATTTGATCTTGGTTTCATTTTCCTTTCAAGTATCAACAGAAGCTTTTCGCTAGTATTTACAAATAACAAAGAAAATCACAGCACAGGAACTGGCCCGTCAGACCTCCAAGCCTGTGTCAATCTAGATCCTCTATCTTTACCTGTCGCCTATTTTCTAAGGTTCTGTATCTCTCTGTTCTCTGCGCATTCACGTATCTGTCTGGATACGTATTAAATGACGCTTTCGTCCCCGCCTCGACCATCTCCACTGGCAACGCATCCCAAAACGATAACCCTCTGTGCAAAGAACTTTTCGAGCATATCCCCAATAAATTATTCCCCTTTCATCATGAATTCTAGATCCCTAGTAACTGACTCCCCCATTCTGATAATCAGCTTCTAGATAGCCACCATGTTTACACCTCTCATGATTTTGTAAACCTCAATCAAGTCCTCGCTCATCCTCCGTCTTTCTAATAAAAATAATCCTAATCCATCAAACCTCTCTTTATAGATCGTTCTCTCCATCCTCAGTAACATTCTGGTGAAATCCTCTGCCCTCTTTCCAAAGCATCCAGAACCTTTCAGTAATGTGGCAACCAGAACTGTCCGGAATATTCTGAATGTGGCCGAACCAATGTCCTATACAACTGTAATATGGCCTGCCTACTCTTGTACGCAATAGATTCCAACTTCTCCAGTTCTAAAATTGTTAGAATGCATGAAGGAAAGTATGCTGTATGCCTTTTTGATCGTTCTATCGACCTGCCACTTTCAGCGAGCCATGGACCTGAACACCCAGATCTCTCTGTACATCAATTTTCCCCAGGGCTTTTTCCAGTTACTGGATAATTCATTCTCGAATTGAATCTTTCGAAATGCATCTCCCCACATCTGTCCTTTCTCCACCAAACTCTCCAATCTATCTAAATTCTGCTGTGTTCTCTGACAGTCCCCTCAATTTTCTGCTACTCTACCAATCTTAGTATCATCTGCAAACTTGCTAATCAGACCATCTATACCTTCCTTCAGATCATGTAAGTATATCACAACAAAGAGTGGTCTCAGCACGGATCCCTGTGAAACACCACACAGAACAGTTCTCCATTTTGAGAAACTCCCTTATATTACTACTGTCTGTCTCCTGTTGGCCAGCCAGTTCTCTATGCATCTAGTTAGGACACTCCGGACCCCTGCGACTTCACTTTCTCCATCAGTCTATCTCATCTAACGCCTTACTGAAGTCCATGTATATGACATCTACAACCCTTTCTCCACTATCAACTTTGGTATTCCTCAAATAATTCTATTATGTTTGCTAAGATGTGACCTTCCCTGCACAAATCATGGAAGGTCTTGTGTGGAGTCCGACTTGTATTACCCTGGAGTGATACTGGTTTTATTTCCAAAGCAGGACTTTATAAAATGCCACACTGATTGGCTGCGTACAAATTGAATGTTGTTTTGAACAAAATACAATCTATCCAAAAATTAAAATCTGCAAACGCAAATTAGCACCTCCAGATTTATTGGTGCGTCTGTGCGAGAGATGCGGTATGTGTGCGTGGGCGTGGGGCGGGGCGGGGGGGGGTAGAGGGTGGCGTGCGAGTGAGAGAGAGAGGATGTGTATGTTTGTTTCCATGTGTGTGAGCGAAAAGGGTGTGTGTATGTTTAGGGATGAGAATGAGAGCCTGTACTCAAGTTAAGACACAGACAGATTTGGCAGATCCTTGTCCCCACACACACCCAGTCGGTGATTTCAGAGCTTCTATGCTCTGCAGCCTCTGCTCCATTTGTTGTTCATGTTACAGACCCTGATGCTGTAACTACAGTCCCCATGCTCCATCCTCAGTTGGGTCACCAAATCCTCTGGTCTCCCTGAATGTCTGAGGTAGCTCACAACACAACCTCCAGCAAACCATCCCCAGCCCCTCCACTAACTGTTCAATAACAGGAGACAATCAGACTTCCCTCCACTAAAAGTGAGATAGCTACTCCTTTATAATTATAATTCAGTGTCCTCCTCGTGTTTCTGACCACGTGATCAGCTGAGAGGGACAAACACAGGCGTTCAGTGGACAGGCACAGAACACGTTTTAAAGACATGAGTCAAAGATGCTGAAACTCCCTGTCCAATATGGAGCACAACTTGGGACACACCGGGAAGTGAGCTCTGGCTCACGTCAGGCTCACTGAAGTCTTCGGGGCGGCACGGTGGCACAGTGGTTAGCACAGCTACCTCACAGCGCCAGGGACCTGGGTTCAATTCCTGCCTCAGGCGACTGACTGTGTGGAGTTTGCACGTTCTCCCCGTGTCTGCGTGGGTTTCCTCCGGGTGCTCCGGTTTCCTCCCACAATCCAAAGATGTGCGGATCAGGTGAATTGGCCATGCTAAATTGCCCGTAGTGTTAGGTAAGGGGTAAATGTAGGGGTATGGGTGGGTTGCACTTCGGCGGGTCGGTGTGGACTTGTTGGGCCGAAGGGCCTGTTTCTACACTGTAAGTCATCTAATCTAAAAAAACCCGAAACACAACCCGCTGTCCATGGAGCACCACATGGGACACACCAGCAAGTGAACAACGGCCCAGCCCACACACTGCTGTACAACAAGGAGCACGACGTGGGACACACCGGGAAGTGAACAGCTGCCATGCACACACACCCTTTTCCATGGAGTAACACATGGGACACAGCGGGGAGTGAACAATAGCCTGACACATACCATTACATTATTTCTGAACTTCGTGATGCCAGCATTCGATACAATACACAACCAAAAACCAAGGCCAGAGAAACATACAGATGGACAGAGACATTCACATTGAAGATAGAAACGGACAATTAAGACAAAAACAGCATGTTGTTGAAAGATGAGAGAAAAAAAAATCAAGGGAGTGGGTCTATCTGGAGCAGTGAGACTTTGGCGGTTCAAATCACAAGAATGAGAACATTGAATAAATACATTGCCAGATCAACTGACAAAATTTGTTCCACTAAATTCTAAATCTGCCTCACAGAACAAACGCAGAAACTATAAACTTGGACAAGTAGACAACCCAGCATGGCAGATGTGAGATTTAGATTTGCTTTATTATGCAACAAGAAGCTATTAAGATGTGCATGGTACCCTAGACATTTTAATATACAACCAAACTAAATATGTGGTATGTCTTGCTACTTTATTTTATATATACTGGCTGTTTTATTTTAAGGAAATGTTAACGTTTGGGCTAATTTACGTAAAGATTGATCTTCTAACGATCAGTATTGCAATGTAAGCAGTTAGTAAGAAAAACAAGCTAGCTGGGGGCAAGGGTCAGCTTTGCAAAATAACGAAACCTTGAGCAAGACAATACTTCTGCTGATATGGTGCAAAAACAACCGGGTAAGAGTACAAGGTGCGAGACGGTTGCTAAGTTCCAGGGCTGAAAATATCATTAGACAGGGAAGTGGGTTATGCGGCTGGAGTTCGAGACAATGAGGACATGATCATATGCTTTCTATGTAAAAAAATGAGATCATTGTAAAGCAATGACCCTCGTGACCTCTAGGGGCCATAGGGGAGGCTCTAAATTGCTATATAAGAAAGATCGCTGTAATGCTTGGGTACGCCTTTCTTTGGGAAGGTGTCCGATTCTGCAGAATTTGTTAATAAATCTTTGTTCTCTTGAATTTGTCCAGAGCGATTATTTAGAAGTGAATTTTCATTTCTAACAACTTGGGGGCTCGTCCGGCTCCACACTCCGGCTGCGGTGGGCTCGAGGAAGGACATCGGAGACGGTGCACCCTACCGAGTTCGGTAGTCCCCGATTCCTTACTCGCCGTCCCGCTTCGCGGCTTGAGCGAGTGGTATCCGGGAGGCTCAGGAGAACAAAGAGGGAGGAGACTGGCCAGTCATAAAGGGAAAAACGGGCAGGGGATCGAGTAATTTCGGTGCACCGAAGCCAGGTAGGAACAGATTTTTTTCTGTTGCGTTCGGACAGGTTTGGTCTCTGATTGATGCGCGGGACTCAAGGACACCTTGTCTTGTCAGGTGTTGTTTACGTACCGGAGACTCTGCGCTCAATCAGTTACCAGGGTTTGGTCTCTGACTGATGCGAAACTCAAGGACACCATGTCTTGTTTGGTGTTGTTTACGTACCGGAGACTCTGCGTTCAGTCAGTTACCAAGGGTGGATTACCTGTTGCCGCTACCTGGTCGATCATAAGGAAATCCGGTGAGTGTGGGATATTCTTGTTTCTCGCACGGGCGGTTTATTTGCTTGTATTTATCTTCGGCATGGGAAACGGGGGCACAAGAGTGCCTAAACCGTTGCCTGATGAAGAATACAAGGGGGTGCCGGATGATAGCCCGTTAGGACGAATGTCACGTAACTGGGGTCAAGGAAAAAGAAAGGGGAAGTCTAGACGAAAAATGGTTAAATTTTGCGAAAAATGGTCACGACAACCTATTCAAGGGGGTTCTGTTTGGTGGCCCAAATTTGGATCCGATGAGGACTGGGTGCAACAAGCCCTAGTCTTATATGTAAATTCTAAAACCGCATGTCACAGAGGAAGAGAAGGACTATGCCCTCTGTTGGTTAGCTGTCATAAATTCCTGTACGATGAATTTACAACAACGAGGGGCAGAGACTACGTCTCGTGATAAATGGGAGCCTTTAGATAATTTGCCCCCTCCCTATGTGCCACCTCCCACCACGGCTCCGCTAACCGGTCCGGACGGCGATGTGGACCAGTCGTCGGCGGTGGGTGACACTGAGTCTTTTGGTGCAGATTTGTCGGACGACGACGACAGCGTATCCAGTCAGACACCCTCCTCACGGAGGAATAAAAAATATATGAAGAAAAAATCCAAAAAATTCAAGACAACTTACTTGTGAAGTCCTCACGGAAGAGACCGCTTTGGCGAACTCTTTGGTTGGACACCCTTCTGACCCTGCAAATAAACTCAAAATAGTTGTCTTTAATCCGCTACGGGAGGTTCCGATGGGCGGTCCTAATGGAGGGACGGGGTACGTTTACTTGAGAAGCAAATTGGAACTATCTATACTGACTCCAAGTACGCCTATGGAGTTGTACACACTTTTGGAAAAATTTGGAAAGAACGGGGACTGATAACTTCTCGGGGTAAGGAGCTGGCTCACGAACAAATGATCAGCTTAGTTCTGGATGCTTTGCTCCTCCCGACCGAGATTGCGATAGTTCATGTCCCAGGCCATCAAAAGGGGTCAACCCAGTCTGCCCTAGGCAATAGGCTAGCTGATGAGGAAGCACGCAGAGCTGCCACAGAGGAACCGATTAGGCTACTAACATTGATCCCTTTGCGGGAGGGTCTTGTCATACACCCTGCCTTTACACAGGCTGAGATTGATAAGATGGAACAGTTAGGGGCACGACAGGAGGCTGACGGGCGTTGGCTCCTGCCAGACGGCAGGCAGGTCCTAAACAAACAAGTGACCCGTGGGGTCCTCCATCAGTTACATCATCAAACCCATTGGGGTGCGCAGGCCATGTGTGACACGGTCCTTCGCGACTATGTCTGCCGAGGGATACATACCTTGGCTCAGCAGGAGGTTACGGGTTGTCCCACATGCCAAAAGATCAATAAGAAAGTTATGCGCTCCCCTCCCACGGGGGGCCAGCCACCTGCACTACGTCTCTTCCAAAGAATACAGATAGACTTCACAGACCTACCTAAGGTGCAGCGCTTCAAATACCTGCTGGTCGTAGTGGATCATTTCACCCATTGGGTGGAGGCGTTCCCTACCTTAAAAGCTGATGCACCAACTGTTGCTAAACTGCTTTTGGAGAACATTATTCCTCGTTATGGGATGATGAAATCCATTGACTCAGACTGTGGCACCCATTTCTCCTCAAAATTACATCGACTCATCTGTTCTGCTTTACAAATACAGTGGAAATTCCATTTCCCGTGGCATCCCCAAAGTTCTGGGCGTGTAGAACGCATGAACAGTACTCTTAAGACCCAGCTCACTAAATTGATGATGGAAACTAATCTACCCTGGACAAAGTGCCTACCGATTGCACTACTGAGAGTTCGTACTGCTCCCAGAAAGGACATTGGCATTTCCCCCTACGAAATGTTGTTTGGTCTCCCCTTCTGGAGTAAAATTGATGAGTGCCCGTCCTTGCACACGGGCGACGTGATGATCAGGGACTATTTACTTGGCCTTTCCCGATCTTTTGCAGAACTCAGGCAGAAGGGGCTCCTTGCCCAAACCCCTCCATTGGACGTCTACCTCCACAAGGTGGAACCTGGCAACTGGGTCCTGATGAAGACTTGGAAGCCAGGGAACCTCCAGCCGCATTGGGAAGGGCCGTTCCAAGTCTTATTGACTACGGAAGCAGCTGTACGCACAAAAGAAAAAGGGTGGACTCACGCAGCCAGACTAAAGGGCCCGGTGTCGCCGCCCAAAGAGGAGTCGTGGTCGTGTGAGGCCGGAGACAGACCGTTGGTGGTGAAGTTAAAGAAGCATCAAAAATGAACTCTCTGGGGACACTTTTGTTACATATTGTATTATTATTTGCCGTCCTTTTAGTGGGGGAATTGACTGGTACCTGTGATAAGTGCCGCTCTAGGGTTCGGGTGTGGGACACTGAGTTAGACTTACGCGGATCTTTTGTATCCTACTCTTCTTATGCTAATAATACTCGCTGTTATGATATAAACTCACACCAAAAGTGCTGGGAAAAGGGGAAACTATATTATCAAGTAAAAAACAGGGGATATCTCGGTCTATCTAATACTAGGGTCTATCATTGCCCCTTTATAAATTACGAATGGTTGTGTATGTCAGCAGACAGTTTACAGGGACATGCTGCATTGCTGGGGAGAGATAACAGGAAAAGGGAATGTGCCAAATGTGGCGCTTTAATTCAATTGGGAGATCCTACTTTCTTCTCCCATTGCCATGATGAGGAGTCCCGGGAGGAATGTTGGGAGGATGGGAAATCGTATTATCAAATGTTAAATAAGGGATATAATGGATGGCCTAAGGGGAGGGTCCATGAATGTATTTGGGAAGAACACGAATGGGTCTGCATAAAAAAAGACAGCTGGGACATGGCTAACAGGCCGTGCGACAAATGCCGCCAAATTGTGAAATGGGAAGGCCATGTCTTTCCGGGGTCTTTTGTGTTTCACACTAAAATAAGTAATGCCTGTTACAACCAGGAAAAAATGATACCATGTTGGGAGGATGGGGAACATTACTACCAGGTATTCAGCCTGGGTAAGATAGGTTGTCCACTTATGGAACAATGGATCTGTATTACTTTTACTGGCTCGGCAACGGACCACTTTGACCGGGTTAAGGAAATATATCCCGGTTTGGAGAAATCCAGTCCACATTACGATGCCAGAATAGCCGCCTCAGCCAGGGTTTCCTCCCTCTATGAAGACATTGAGAGTCGGCTTACTCTTCCTGATGTTGCTAAAAATCTTTTTATTGACTTCACGTCTCAAATTGCCAAAATTTTAAATGTGACTAGCTGCTGGGTTTGTGGGGGTCCGCATATGACCGAGCAGTGGCCATGGACGGGGGAGAGTTTGGATGTTCAGGAAATCCTTGAATACAATTGGACTTACTCCAAGAACAGAATTTATCAAGTCTGGAAATTGCAGAATACCCCGACGGGCCACTTCTGCGTTGGAAAAAAGGGGTCCCGCCCAGTTGGTGACAGCCCCTGTCAGCGTGTCTTGGATCTCACCACAGACACTTGGTGGCCCCGACCCTTGGGTTGGTTTCTCACCAAGTCACCCCTTGGGTTGCCTCTCACCCACCCAGCGGATCTTAACTGCAGACGGTTGCATCCCTCCTCTGATTCCTGGAATTGTAGTGGTTCTGGCCCTTATGCGGGAATGCCGGGATTTAGAGAGGCGTGGGACAGTGTTGCCATGGATAGTGGAGGGGGTCCGGCTCCTGATGGTCTATTTTGGATTTGTGGCGATCTGGCATATTCCAGGTTGCCCGAGAAATGGGGTGGCTTATGCTTTCTCGGCATAGTCAGACCAGAATTTTTTCTCCTACCCCGTGATCAAGGGGCTGACCTAGGGGTTAAGTTGTTCGACTCCCTGCAACGGAGGCCCGGAAGACTGGCACGGAAGCGTAGGAGTGCTAGTCAGTGGAATGTCCACAAGTACGGAGACATCCACTTGGCCAAGTGGGGCGCAGATTGGCCACCGTCCCATATCATTGAGTATTATGGCCCGGCAAGTTGGGCTCAGGATGGCTCTTGGGGTTACAGAACTCCAATTTATATGCTTAATCGTATCATTCGCTTGCAGGCGGTGATGGAAATAATTACCAACAAAACCGCCTTCGCATTGGAATTACTGGCTAGATAGCAGTCTCAAATGAGGGCTGCAATATATCAGAATCGTCTTGCTTTAGACTACCTGCTTGCCTCTGAAGGGGGTGTCTGCGGGAAGTTTAACACGACAAATTGTTGTCTGGAGATAGACGATAACTACGAGGCTGTCCTAAAAATCACCCGGGACAACCGTAAAATAGCCCATGTACCTGTCCAGACGTGGCGACCTATAGGGGACGCTAGTTGGTGGAACACGCTTTTTGGGGGTGGCTGGTGGCGCATGGCATTAATAATGATGGTGGGTGTCGGGGCCCTGTTCCTCGTTATTCCCTGTCTGGTTCCTTGTGTTAGGGTATTGATCCAACGCCATATCGCCCAGATGCAAGCCATTGCTATACCCCAACATGGTACTCATGAACTTAAAGTTTTACTATTGAAAAGACAGAAGGACCTCCCTGAGCCGTAATTCAGCCTATTCTGTTACGCATGCACATCTTAAAAAGAAAAAGGGTGGAGTTGTGAGATTTAGATTTGCTTTATTATGCAACAAGAAGCTATTAAGATGTGCATGGTACCCTAGACATTTTAATATACAACCAAACTAAATATGTGGTATGTCTTGCTACTTTATTTTATATATACTGGCTGTTTTATTTTAAGGAAATGTTAACGTTTGGGCTAATTTACGTAAAGATTGATCTTCTAACGATCAGTATTGCAATGTAAGCAGTTAGTAAGAAAAACAAGCTAGCTGGGGGCAAGGGTCAGCTTTGCAAAATAACGAAACCTTGAGCAAGACAATACTTCTGCTAATATGGTGCAAAAACAACCGGATAAGAGTACAAGGTGCGAGACGGTTGCTAAGTTCCAGGGCTGAAAATATCATTAGACAGGGAAGTGGGTTATGCGGCTGGAGTTCGAGACAATGAGGACATGATCATATGCTTTCTATGTAAAAAAATGAGATCATTGTAAAGCAATGACCCTCGTGACCTCTAGGGGCCATAGGGGAGGCTCTAAATTGCTATATAAGAAAGATCGCTGTAATGCTTGGGTACGCCTTTCTTTGGGAAGGTGTCCGATTCTGCAGAATTTGTTAATAAATCTTTGTTCTCTTGAATTTGTCCAGAGCGATTATTTAGAAGTGAATTTTCATTTCTAACAGCAGACTATCCCAGTGTATTGCTCAGTAAACTGGACTATCTGCCCAGCATGAGGGGCTGTGCAGACTATGCAAGTGTATTGCTCAGTAAGCTGGAACAGTTGCCCAACGTGGCAGTATTACGAAACTGCCGGTATATTGCTGCTACATTTGCACTACATAACTGACTAACACGGGACAATTTGCCACCCATACTGTGAGGGACAGTAAATGGGCTCCCACAAATAAATGTCTCTGTATCTTCATGCATTAGTTCAAGGCAAGTGGTTTTATGTGTGCATGTGTGTGTGTCTGGTTCTGTGACTGCGTTGGATGTGAAAATCATTTTCTAAGAGAGAGCACACATGGAGGAAATCAATTTAAATGTGACCAACTGTTAGGGCTGGGTATAATGGACAGAGAGAGATAGTTCATGGGCAGCTGTTAATGACGTGCTTGAGAATATTAACGTAAAGGCATTGCCGGACCCAACGGATTATAAATCAGTACGCACAGGAATGATGGATGGATGGGGAGACCTGTGTGATATCAGATATGAGGTGTGCAATATTGAATCAGATTTGTTTCTGCAGGTTTGCAGCTGTGAGTGTCAGCAACAGACGAATGCCATATTTAAGACTGTATTTCACAGCTCATGGTTCAAATAGCAGCTGGGATGAGCCAGTGAAGAATATGCTGGAGTTATCAATCGTTACAATTAGGAATGGTCAGGGTATAGTGTCAGAAATTGGTTCCTGGCCAAAGGGATCACCATTGTTGTCATTTGTCTATTTCAGCTTCAGATATTGGCCGGGATGAGATGGAGTTAGAAGAAGGAAATGCAGTTTGTAACCAGAACAAAAGGTAGTGACCTAAATGCTTTCAATAATCACATAGCAAGTGCAGTGATACAACGGATCATGTTTCACAGCTGAAACTGAGCAAGTCAACATAGCAACCCATGAGCAACACTGCCAGAAGCAAGGAGGGAGAGAGTGATTTAACAATTTAGTAGTGGCTTGTCAAGTGAATATCTGGATTCAGAGTCTTATCAGGAACAGTAACAGTGGCAAGGAGGGTAGAGTGAATGAAAGAACACTATTACTGTCAAACATGATTTATAGAATTAATGACTGAACAGTGAGACTTACCAGGTACACCAACGAAAGCCAGGATTGGATAATAAAAATATTGTATAATGTAAAGTGCATATTTGATCCGCCACGATAATGACCTTCGATCATAATATGTAGAAAGAAACCAAACATCCAAGTTTAAACTCCTGTCCATTCTTGGGACATTCCGGTCAAATGTTCTCAGATTATGATCCATGACAGTAACATTCTAGTTTAATGTTCTCGGATTCAAATTCATTGTTGAAACATTCCAGACTTTGTGCTCAGACTCTGATCTCTCCCACCTTTCTCTCTGGAGCTGCTGATTCCTGTTAACACTGTTGGTGATGCTCTCACCATACCGTGGGATAACACATTCAACGGAGCCCACTTATCATTAAAAGATGGAAACCATCCACTGGGGTAATTGCAAGCCATGGAGACGAACATTAATCACAGTCACTGAACAAACAGGTCAAGTTAACCCCTTCCTGACATCACTTTTCATATCCCAATAAAAGGGAACATTTACTCGGTGTGGATGGAGTGGATCGGTATTGCTTAGGGATGAACCATTAATCTTTCAATCTTCTTATTGTTTCTTCCGTGTATGTGGGAATAGAGCAAGAACACTGCAGGACTGTGTATATTGTGTATTGTTTATTAAAGGCGACAGTGAAAAAAAATAAAAGACCAGCTTCATAAGGTGACTGGTGGGCTAATGTACAGAGACAATAAACCAGTGTATATGTTTATTGCCCATTGATTTTGTATAATGTTGCTCCTGGGTTTATGTGCACTGTTGTCATTGTTGGGACGTCATTCTGAGCATCGAGACTGCTGCACAGGAGCAGGAGGAAGTAATTCTGTCCCCATGCCCCTATTACAAAGGGACAGGGGAAGGCCATTCAGCCTCTCTAGTCTGTTACAGAGGGACAGGAGGAGGCCATTCTGCTTCTTGAGCCTGTTATGCAGTATCCATTTGTTGTAAAATACTTATGGAGAAGAATACTTCGAATATATATTTTAAAGTTTTAAGTTTAGTCAGGCCAACTTTGAATGTTTTATGTTGTCACTTTGAAAGTCTGCTTTGGAGAAGCTATTGGCAGGAAAGTGGGTGGCCTTCACAAATGAGTTACAGAGTGTAGCGTCAGGATGTTCCTGTCTATGAGCAGGGTAAGGTTAGTAGGTGTAGGGAATGCTGCATGGCGAGCAGAATTGAGGCTCTGTTCAAGAAAAGGCGGAAGCATATGATAGGTACAGACAGTAGGTATCAAGTGAATCTATCGTGGAGTACCAGGGAAGTAGGCTAATACCCAAGAGGGAAATCAGGAGGGCAAAATGGGGACATAAGATATCTTTCGAAAATATGGTAAGGGACAATCCCAAGAGATTATACAAACACATTAAGGCCAAAAGAGTGACTAGGGAGAGAACAGGACCCCTTAAATATCAGCAAATGACCTATGTGTGGAACTACAGGCGATCGGTAAGATAATAAATAAATATTTTGCATCAGTATTTACTGTGGAGTAGGATATGGAAGGTAGAGAACTTGGGGAAATGAATGGTGATACCTAGAAAATTGTCCATATTACAGAAGATGAAGAGCTGGATATTTTAAAATGCATTAAGGTGGATAATTCCCTCTGACCTTTTAAGTGACTCTTAGTTAGGCACATGGATTTTAGTACAATGAAGGTTAGTCTGACCTTAGAGTAGGATAAACTGCCGGCGCAACATCAACAGCTCAAGGGCCTGTACTGTGCTGCACTATTCTATGATCAATGAACTGATCAGGTACCCCGGAATCTATTGGGAAGCTAAAGAAGTAATTGTTCGGTCTCTGGCTGAGATACTTGTATCATGGACAGACACAGGGAAGATTGTGCCATTGTTTAAGAACAGTTCGGAAGGAAAAAACAGGAAACTGTAGACAAGTGGGATGGATGTAATTGGTGTGTAACTTGTTGGAGGGGATTCAAAGGGACAGCATTTACTTGTTTGGAAATGCAAATTCAGATTAGCGATAGTCAACATGACTTTGCATATGAGAAATTGTGCCTCACTAATTTGATTTAGTGTTTTGAAGAAGTGACGAATAAGATTGATGAAGGTACAGAAATAGAACTGTGGAATGGAATATGGACTTTAGTAAGGCATTCGAAAAGTTTCCGCATGGTAAACTGGTTAGCATGGTGACATCACATAGAATACAGGAAGAGTTGGAGGTAATTGGTTCGAAGGTAATAGACGAAGGTAATGTTTGTGAGCTGTGTTATTTGGACTGGAGGCCTGTGACCAGCAGCGTGCCACAAGGTTCTAATGCATTTTGTCATTTCATATAAATGATTTGGACATGAATACAATAGGAATGGTTAGTGAGTTTGCAGATAACACCAAAATTGGTGAGGTAGTGGACAGTGAAGATGGTTAACTCAGAGTAAAACAGGACCCTGATCAGATGGGCTAAATGGCCGGAGAGTGGCTGATGGAGTTCATGTCAGACAAACGGAAGGTGTAACATTTTGTTGAGGCAAATTGTGTTCGCACTTATAGGTAGGATCCTGGGAATTTTTTTCAAACACAGACAGCTACATAGAAATTATAGAAGCCCTGGAGTGTGGAACCAGGCCATTTGGCCCATCGAGTCCACACTGACCCTCCAGATAACATGCTGACCAACACACTCATACGTTACTCCGGTAACTCTACATTTCCCATGGACAATCTACCGAATCTGCACATCACTGGATACTGTGGATCAATTTAGTGAGGTCACTGAACCTAACCTGGACATTTTTGGCTGCGAGAGGAAAACCAAACACCCAGAGGAAACTCACGCACACACAGGGAGAAGGTGCAAACACCGCACAGAGAGTCACCAAAAGGTGGAATCAAACCCAGGTCATTGGTGCTGTAAGGCAGTATTGCTAGCCACTGTACCACTCATTGACCAGCCGCGAGAGAAACGGTATCCTCCCACTTTCTCTCGATCTGCCACATCTGTTCAATGATGTCAAATTCCAGTGCAGTGCTTCCGACAAGCCCTCCTTTATCTCCACCCAGAATTCACATTCTGAATGACAGGGCCTTAAGCTGTGACTGACACATTGCCTGCTCTTCGGCCCTCGCCCTTCCCTTCTTGCCAGATCAAGTTGCCCATTAATACTGAAGCATGCAACATAATTGATGATCTAAAATAAAACAAGGAGCTGCATATACTGGAGATCGAAAACAAAAGCTGTTTTGATGAAGAATCTCCAAATTAAAAATGTTGACTCACTCTCTTCCTACAGAGGATTAGGAAGAAGTGAATTCTGAAATGAATTCCTGATGAAGGGCTTATGACCGAAACATAGACTTGCCTACTCTTTGGATGCCCCCTGACCTGCTGTCCTATTCGAGGGCCAAACTTTCGACTTTCTTCCTTTAAGTGGTACCAGACCCGTTGAGTTTTGTTTGCAAACACTGGTCTTGTTTATAACCTCCAGTCAAATTGTTTCTTTGTAACCCTGATTGCTGGGGTGAGATGAATGGTAGATTCAGCAAGATCTTTCCTGAGGCCTTTCTTGATGTCACAAAAACTCGCTGCACTTTGTTCGAACAATATATTAATTGGAAAGGCAGAGAAGGATATGGGACAAGTGCAGGGAAATGGGGTGAATGTTGAACGACATTTTGGTTGGTATGGACCAGTTTTGGCTGAAGGGCCTGTCTCCGTGCATGACAGTAAATGAAAGTGGTTTTGGGAATAAGCTGCGAGGGTGAGATTGAGCAAAAGTATCATAGAAGGGTGTGTTCACAGGTTTCAGAATGCTGTGATATAGACATTTCGATAGCATCCGGGAAAATAAGACAGGATTACCAGGAATGATGGTGAACAGAATATAGGTATGAGTTCAGATGATGGAGAGTTTTGGATGAGGATTTGTTCTGCAGCTCTGTAACTGTGAGTAGGGTCAGCAGAGTCTTCAACTCATCCGTCTGAATTTAGCAATAATTTATCTTTGAGTGATTTTCATTGAGTGTGACAGGGGGATTGTCTGCATGAGGCTGAGCTAGTTTCCTGGTGCTATCTTATCGAACTCACCTCATTAACTACCCACCCAACCCCATGGTGTTCCTCTCATTCAATGCCAGCCCGATTCTCCGACCCATCATGGTTGGAGGTACCCACCATCGCCGGATGCCCCAGGAAATTCCGTGATCCCTGGCACTGGTGCTATCTTTAAAAGGACAATGGGCACTCGATTGAGCTTTCCTCAATTTGGAGCTGCCATGTACAGTTTACACAGAGCACAGCAGATAAGGGAAAAATTACACCACGATTTGTCAACAGGGTCACAGATATCCTGGTGGATGGGTTAGTACATCTCTTCCCAGAGTGGGCCAAACCACCAGACCCACCGAACATGGTCTGAGCTCATTACCCAGCTCAGTGCAGTATCAGCGATCAGTAGCAATGCCTAGCAATGCAGGGAAAACGTCGATGACATTCCCTACTCTGCGAGGATAAAGGGTCATTGCATGCTCTCTCGTCCCTCGCACTGAACGTATGTCTCTTCCAGCACCAACACCCGAACAAGGCTCATGCTCTTCTACTCTCATTCCTGCACGCAGCAGCCTCCCCGCCCCCCACCGTGTCTCTTGCCTTTGTAATATCCCCACAGATTGTAGTATGCTCTGGAGAAGGGTGTTTATGGAATGTTCCAGATAATGTTTCAAATAGTTCCCACTTTCAGGAAAATGGCAGTGCCCCAGTGTGTAAAACATTAGGTGAAGGAACAGAGCGTTTTTTTTTAATCACATGCAATTAAAATCCATAATGAGTCCATTCAACCCTTCAAATGTGCTGTACTTTCTAATCTTGGTTTCTTCAAGCATGTGTTCGGCAGGAATTTCCCTTGGGGACCAACCCTCCAAAAATATGTTCCATCAGCTTTTTTACTTTCATACAATGGTAAAAATGCTGCACACAAGCCAATCAAAAATGTACTCATATTTTCTAGTTATCGATATCTAACCACAATTAGTAATGCTGGTTATTTCGCTTGGGTCACCTTTTTACATTCAACCAAAAATAGCATCCAATCAACTGTCTCGTTATAAAATATAATTTCCAGCGGAGACTGTATTTTTCGTCAGCCATTATCTTGACCGTTATTTGAATTGTACCTTTTTTTCCTTCTTATCAGAGTTTATATTTTATTTTGACTTTGGCTATTTCTATCAAAGCAGTTACACAGTCTTGCAATCTGTTGGCTGGATGGCTGGCTTGTGATGCAGAGCAAAGCCAACAGTGCAGGTTCAATTCCCCACACAGACTGAGGTTGCCACCAATGGGACGCCCTCTCAACATCATCCTTTCACCCGAGGTGTGATGACCCTTAACGTGAACCATAATTTGTGGTCTCACTAATGATGAAATCGTCCTTTGGTACTCTATTCTGTCCATGTTAACAATTTGATTTTGTCAAAAATATTTTTATTCAGAGAAACTCGTTTTATGGCTCAATGAACCAATAATACCCAACTCAAAAAGCAATGCAAATGAACACAATTACACTTATGTGCATGTAGATAAAAATAAAAACAAGGAAAATCAATGGACTGAAGAAAAATAAAAAAAACGAATAGTAGAACTCAGTGCAACAAAACTATAGCTCTCAACCTCCAAGAGCATTAACTAATACACGTTCATTTGTTCGTATTTCTTCCTTTCTGGACATTACATTCATTAGTCAAGTTCTTCATAGCTATATAAAAGTCCTTATTAGTGTGGCAGATCAGCCTGTATCTTGGTAATTCAAAAAGGGCTGTCATGTCTTGTAAAAATCCTCTATTTTCTGGTGCAACATACCTTTAAAAAATTCCAAAGGGCTATGCTCCATGACTAGGATACGTCAATGCAATAGACCCAGGGGTTTTCAGACACCTAACACAACATAACATTTTTGTAAACACAGGGAGTGAGGGTATTGAAGTACTTTTTCCTATACACATCTGAGTAAGGTAGACTGGGCAGGCCCAGGAAAAGGGAAACCTGAGCCATCTTCAATTCCGTCCCCAAGATCCTCTCCATCCCACCGAACACACCGCCCTTATAGCGCTGGTGGAAGGTCGACAAGCAATGAGTAAGTGTGCCCATAGTCATTCTGTATTTAAGACATACTCCCATCTTGAAGTTTGAGAGAGGATCTGCGGCCAGATAGACTCTGTGAAGAATCTTTAACTACATGGCGACAGTATTCTTACAGGTCGAAATACTTCTTGCATTTTCACAAATATCGTCCCCTGTGTCCAAAGAGATCTGAACTCCCAACTCTCTTTGCAGACCTCAGAAAGGCACAAAGTCTCGTCTGAGGGGCCACTGTCCAACAAATGACAAAGTGTACTGACAGAGAGTGTGTTCTTAGCACTAAGCACCCTCTTCTCTGAATCGGATCTGTACGGGTCTGTTAAAAGCATGGTTCTCTTTGGAATAACATCTCTGATCTGATAAAAAAAATAAAACAGAAGAGATCTCTACTCGGTAGTCTATTGTTACGACATATTTGATCAAAGGACATCCTTGCTTCTCCCTCAGATAAATCTTCAAAGCAAGATACACCCACGAGTTGCCCACAGTTTAAACATGGAATCCAGTATCCCCCGTCGGAAACACGGTACACCACGTTTTGGGGTAAGAAATGAGGTTTTGCTGTATTGCCTTAAATCGGAAACATTGCACTCCCTACTTTAAAATTATTGATACTGGTTGGGAAATGGCAATACTCCATAAATGTCCTCATTTTGTCTATGAATAGCAGACTAATAAGGGAGCACTTTGCCTGAGAAGCTTCAATATATAACCATATTGACGCCGGGGCCTCACTAACATCGGGTAAAGAAGAGCTTTTTTGATAGCTTTTAATATTCGGGAGACTTACTCGCCTCAAACTGTGGTATCGATGTAATTTGGTTAACTTATGGTGGTCGCTTATGGTGACAAATCAAGGAGCTACATCATCCATTTAGTCTCCTAAATGTCTTTCTGGGAAACATCAAAGAAAGCATTCACACGCGGTATAGCAAACAAGGGAGGGAAATCATGTTAATAAGAACTATCTGACCTAGCCAGGATATTGGAAGTGCTCCCATATTCGAAGGTCTTGTCTAATTTTGTCAAACAAATGGACAAATCCCACGTAAATATAAGTTCAAATATAGCATTAACGAATACACCTAAATAGGGAACATCCTCATTACCCCCTGGGACCATTGAAAAGGAAATCAGGATTCTCCCACAGCATCAGTTATTTTCCTGAGTTCGCCCATAGACATGTCCCCCGACGTTGTAAAATCAAAGGTACATCCGAAAAAGGCATCAAACTAACGTATGCATTGCATGAGGTGAGGTACCAAAAATTTAAGACCGTCATCTGCAGACAATGTAATCCTACGTGACTTCCATCCCACTTCTGGGGCAGATATGTTGGGGTCCCTGCAAATGGCCTTCGTCAGTGGCTCAATCACCAACGTAAACAACACTGGTGAAAGGGGATAACCTCGTCGACTGCTGCTAGACATATTAATTTTACAGGATCGCACACAGAGGATCACTTTCAAGGACCCTCACCCACTTTACAAAAACTTTGCCGAGGTAAATCATTCTAACGTATAGAAGAGATACAGCTATTCAACCCAAGCAAACGCCTTCTCTGCATCTAAAGAGATCATTATTACCTTTATAATTTGCTGTTGACACACTTGGATCATATTGAATAATCTAACATTGTTGGAATATCTGCAGTCTTTTATAAGCCGGTTTGGTACACTTTGTCAATGGAACGATAAATAGTTTCCATCCTTTATATAAGGGACTCAGACAGAATTTTGAAATCAACATTTAGAAGTGAGATGGGCCTATAGGAAGCACCATCTTTCGGTGTCTTCCTTTTCTTAAGAATAAGAGAAATATGAGCCTCTCTTAAGGATGGTGGGAGGCAGTCATGACTGTGTGAGTGACTAAACTGGTAAGCATCGACCCTGACAATAGGTTTATAAATTCCTCATAAAATTCACGTGGACATCCATCAGGACCGGGCGCCTTTCCGCCCGGTAACAGCTTTTCACCCTCCAGCACTGACAATGGTGAATTAAGGCAAGACACTTATTTGGGGGTCACCCCTGGAAGATCCAAATTCTTCAAGAAAGATTCTTTTTTGTCCATCTAGCCTCATAATGCTCAGTCTGATATATTTCGGAGAAAAATCTCCGAAATACTGCTTTAATCTTATTGGATCTCAGGTAAGGTTTCGGAGAAAAATATTTCGGAGAAAAATCTCCGAAATAATGCTTTAATCTTATTGGATCTCAGGTAAGGTTTCCAGTACCTTCCCAAATTAAGGTAATGGCTGTGGGCCTCTCTTTTTCCTCGCAAGGTCGGCTAAATACTTGCCTGGCTTATCACCATGCTCAAACAGTCTTTGTTTTGCAGAAGTAAGTTCCTTCTTGGCTGTCTGTGCGAGCATGGAATTCACTGCAGACCGAAGCGTTGTGATCCTCTGCAGCCTAACCACCGAGGGTCTATCACAGTATGCCCTCTCGGATGCCTTCAAACGTGCCTGGAGCAAGCGTTCCTGCTCCCCCTTCTGCTGCATCCTAAGGAATAATTATTACTTTGGTATAAGCCTTAGCAATTTCCCATAGAATGGATGGGTTACTGGTTGAATCTGAATTAATGGCTAAGAAAGATCTGAATTCATTACAGAAATACTGAATCTACTTACTATCCTTAAGAATAAAGGGATCCATTCGCCAGTGTCTCGAACCTGCTATATTGCCGTTAATCTTAACCAATAGGTATACTGCTGCATGGTCATAAATGGTAATATTCCCAATTGTACAGAACAAGACTGAATCGAAGATTGCTGCAGGGTGAAGAGGAGATCAACCCTAATGTGGCATTTCTGCGGGTTAAAGAAGCAAGTAAAATCCCTATCTATGAGGTGGATCTGCCTCCATACATCCACCAGCCCCAGTTCCATGTAACAGTCCACTATTTGCTTAGATTGGAAAGATGGTGCTGGGTGCCTTTGGCCATTATGTCCACTGTCGGTGCAAAAGACAATTGAAATCTCCTCCTAGGATAATGTGCTGCGAAGAAAGATTACTTAATTTGGAAAATGCTTCTATCATGCATTTAAGGCAGTGAGACAGGGGGCAATAAACGTTCAAAATATCGCTTTCTTACCCACATATCTTTGAGGGTTATGATCCTCCCGTGGGTATCTAATACAATCTAGTAATTTAAAAGAAAGATTCTTCCTCACCAGTATGGCTTCTCCCCTATTCCTATTATTAAAAGACGAGAAATAAACCCAATGAAACACACCTTGCTGTAATGGCAAATGTTCCTTGTCATCAAAGTGCATCTCCTGCAATACGGCAATATCCACCCTTTCCTTTTTAAGACGAGAAAGTACCTTTTCCCTCTTAACTGGCGAATGGCTCCCCTAAATGTTCCAGATACACCATTTAAGCACGACATTAGCCATTACACACTGAAACAATATTTGAAATCCAGAGAGGAAGAACTCGAATTACAAATCGCTGAGCACCAACGAAAAAAGGATCATAGAGCCTAAAAAGACATACAAACTAAAGCTACTACAACTAACAAGCTCTCAAAACGTTCCAAAACTAAATACATATAAACACAAAAAAAAGGATACAAAGTGTCAATGGCATTTATCCCCCGCCGACTGGGGCATTTCCACGTCACAAATCTTTATCTTCTGCCCCATTAACAATACTGCATCCAGGGCAATTAATCACAAACATCGGGATTGAACTGCCCTTAGGTAGGTATTCAGTCATCAGCATCACCTTCATACCTCCCTCCAGCTTGAGCCGAAACCGACACACAAACTAAGCAAGGGAAAAAAGAATAGTAATACTAATGAAGAAGTTAAAAGTGTGTACTCTACCCATCCCCGACTATAATTTAACAGTACTTAATACCAGAAACCTTCAACAAACTTTCCTTTAAAAATGATAAACAAGATTATCGCTTTCCATTAAAGCATCCAGCCTACTTTAAAGTGTCCACAAAGTTTTCACATCCACTGGAGAGTCAGTGGATCTATTGAAAGATCCACCAGTGCGTGGATCTATTGAAAGCGTACGGAGCACCGCTGAGTTCATTAAGGAATACTGAATCTCAAGTTCTCTTAATCTTCTCTTGATATCATCAAAAGATTTTCTTTTATGAATCACTGCCACTGAAAAGACCTGGAAGAACATAATCCTGGAGCCCTCGTCGGGTCTTTTCCCTGTGTTCTGGAAGCTTCCATAAGTCTTTGTTTGTCCCTGCAACTATGTAATCGCACAAGGACAGGGTGAGGGCGTTGGTCTGAGCTTGACCTGCGCACCGTAACCCGATGAACTGTCTCACTCTTCATCCGTCTCTCTTCAGCTTCAAAGTGGAGGAATCACTGCAGCCAGTTCTCGAAAAAATCTCACTGGCTGATTACCTTTATCGGTCCAGCAGACCGATGATATGAATGTTCTTCATCCTGCCCCTGTTCCGAGGACGTCACCTTGTTCAGTTAAGGTACGGACCTGTTTTTCAAAGGTGAGGATCCGCTCCTGACAGGAATCGATCACAGTCTCTGCCCCTGCAGTTTGGCGCTCGACCTCATCTGTTCTGTTTCCAATGCTTTCAAGTTGCTGCTTATGTTTTTGGAGCACTGCTGAGAATGGTTCTATCCTCCTGCTGAATTTTATTTCAGTCTTGGCTTCAATCATTTCAGGTAACTTAGTGAACTCGGTGACCAAGGCCTGGCGAGTAATTGGGTCCATTGAACGAGCAGAGGGGGTTACAGGTGCGGCCACAGGCATGCTGAAACCTTCTGACGGGTTCGCTGCGTGTTGGGACTTATTCGATCCTTTCCTGTATTTTGTTATTTCCATTTGACAAAATGGGATTAGTCACGATTCTATAGCTCCTTTAGTGTTGAATTGTAAGTAAATGACTGTGGTGGGGTGGGGTAGAGCATTACTGTGATGCAGAGATCTGCAAAGCAGACCTTTCAGATCGCTGCCATCTTGTTTCCCCCTTAAAACTTTATTGATGTTATCATTTCTTTTAATTCCTGGATATTCCGGAGCCGTGTCATTCGGTACCACTGTCTACATTGTCCCCAACACTGCACATTGCTGCCCACTCCTCGATAATCCTTGACTCCTTTGTGATTCGTGAACCTGGCCTCAAAAATATTCAATGTCTCTGCCTCGAATGGTCTGCAGGGAAGAGTGTTCCAAAGGTTCACTACACCCTGAGAAAACAAAAATAAACTGACTCATCGGTGTGTGAGATTAGTTTTATTTTTGCATTCTTATCTGAGAAAGGATATAGTAATATTGGAAGCAGTTTAGAGGTGTTTCACTTAATTTATTCCATGTATGAAGTGTTGATATTATGAGGACTTTAACAGGTTACCCTTGGAATGAGAGCTGATCTTACTGAAATATACAAAGCCTTGAGGCGAGTGGATCAGTTATATACGGAGTGGGAGTTAATAACCCAAACTTGATGCCGTTGTCACTGAAACCCTACAGTGTGGAAGCAGGACATTCGACTCATCGAGTCCACACCAACCCACCGAACAATATCCTACCAGACCTGTCCCACTACCCTTACTATGTAACCCTGCATTTCCCATGACTAACCCACTTAACCTACACATCCCTGGTCACTCTGGGTAATTTAGCATGGCCAATCAAACTAAGCTGTATATCTTTGAACTGTGAGAGGAAACAGGCGAACTGGGAAGAAACCCACACAGACACGGGAAGAATGTTCAAACTCCACATAGAGAGTCAGACGAGGTTGGAATTGAGCTCAGCTCCTTGCTGATATGAGGCAGCAGTGCTAACCACAAATCTAACATGCTACTCCGTTAGCCCTATTAGTTACCTGCGGCTGATGAAAGAAATCTGCCTGACTTGTTCCTATCACTAAACCTGACCCAGTCTGAGACCTTTATCATCAGTCATAACACCAAGCTGGTTACATTTAAAATTTATTGTGAGCAGTGGAGGAGTGAGACTAGAAAACGAAGCAGTGACACCCTCCAACCACAGTCAGAAACGGAGTGAGGAAAAATTTACAAAGTGGGATTTCATTCAAGTGGGAATTCCCTTTCCCAGAAGTTTGGGGAATCTTTATATTATATCGAGGCTGGCTTCATCTGATTACCCATAGACAGGTGAATCAGCAATAATGGTGCATTGGGAGAAAAGTGCAGCTGGGATCACAATGAGATGACCCATGACCTTATTTACTGGTAGAGTAGTGTCAAAGGGCCGAATGGCCCACTCGTGTCCCTCAGCCTTATGTTCTGATGTTCCATTCAGCCCTTCAGACCTGCTGCGCACAGGCAGATCGAGGCCACGCCAATGGTTCGGTGTAGTTTCGGAAGTGCACTTGGAAATTCCAGGCTTGGTCAGGAAGTGACCCCCAGCCGCAATCCCTTTTTCCAGGCTTCCCCCCTCTGTAACTTCTGCACTAGAATTGCTCTGAATGCCGTTCCCATACCCCATCCAGGGTTACCTCAGGCCAATTTTCTCCTCTCCCGAATGCAACATTGTACAACACGACTTCCAGGAACATAAACAATTAATTTCCAAAAGCATAGCATAAAAACGTAAGAAGTAGGAACATGAGTCAGCTGTTCGCTGCCTCAAGCCTGAACTCTCATTCAATAAGAACATGGCTGATCTACTTCCGGGCTCAACTCCACTTTCCTACCCAAATCTCTGGGTTAGGGACTTCCAGACATTCACTACCTTCTGAGAGAATACATCATTTTTTCACGTCAAATTGAAATCGATGTTCCTTATTCGGTATCTACCACCTTGAGTTCGAGACTCAGGGGAAACACCTTCTCAGCATCTACCTTGTCAAGCCCCCTCTGCATCTTGTACATTTCAGTAATATCACCCTCATTCATTTCAATCACAATGAATAATCGCCTCACCATTTTAAATGTATTCAATAATTCAACCCTCCCATCCCAGGAAGCTGCCTCATGAACCAACCTAGTTACTTGCTGCATCAGCATGCTGACATTACGTTTCATACACAGGAAGACTCCAATCCCTTTGGACTGCTCCTCTTTTGGGAGTCCTCTTCATTAAATAGCAGCCTGCATTTTGGTTCTCAGTGTCATCTCCAAACTCGGATGTATATTCCACTCAGCTCCCGCCGTCAGGCTATCAGTGTAGATTGTAAATAACTGATGCCATCGGCCTGATATTTGTGCCAACCCAGTTAATACGTCTTTTTAATAAAAATCCATTAATCCTAACTTTCCGATTTCTCTGTGTTAAGCAACCATCATCCCATGCTAATATATTATTCATCATACTACGAGCCTCTGCCTTGTGTCAGTACGTTTATTTTGTTATACCTTATGAAGAATCTCTGGAAAGCCTCATGTTCACCAGTTCCCTTTATCAAATCTGCTTGTCACTTTCTCAGGGATTCCTGATGTTGGGTTCCTGCCCGAAACATTGATTTTCCTGCTCCGTGGATGCTGCCTGACATGCTGTGCTTTTCCAACATGACTCAAATCTTGACATTCTTAGGGATCTCCAAAAAAGAACTTGTATAATTTTACAGAACAAAAATAGTTTCCCCTTCACAAAACCGTGCTAATTCTGCAGTAAGCTTTTCTAAATGCCCTGCAATTCCTTCCTTAATAACAGGCTCGAGCAGATTCCCAGCAATAATGGTTAGGCTAAATGGTTCTCACTTTCTGTCTCATTCATTTCTTGAAGACAGGCGCCACATTGGAGGTTCTCCAGTTTCTCTGGAACACTCCTGCAATCCAGAGATTTATAGAATATTTCACGCAGTAACCACTTATTTTGAAATTAACTATGAAATGCTGCTGACCTGCCTATCCTTATTCTTGTCTGTTAGATAAAAACCTTGTTCCTTTCGTTAGAGACAGTTCAAGACCCTCCCTCCTATTACCACTTTCTCGATACCATTGATATGCTTACGGTACTTTCCCCATGAGGAGTGATTTAAAGTACTGGTGTAAATTATTGCCTGTTCCCTATGGCCAGTTCTCCAGTCACACCCTCCTAATGTCCTCAATGTACTTTCCTCACTTCACTTCTGCTTCAGCTCACACACATATCTTCAAACTTTTTATATGTCGACGGAAAAGCTCACGGTGCTTGTTTTTAAATTTCTTGCCAATTTATTACATCATATCTTTTCGTACATTTTCCTCGCTTTCTAGAATCATAGTCATAGCGTGCACAAATAAACCATTTGGTCTAAGTTGTCCATGCTGACCAGGTTTTCTGAATTAATTTTCTAAATTAAACTAATCCCATCTACTTGCACTTGGCCCATATGCCTCTAAACGTTTCCCATTCATATGTTTGTCCAAATGTCTTTGAAATACTGTAGCTGTACTTGTATCTACCACTGTTCCTGTGGCAGCTCATTCCATACATACATACATTCCCTCTGTGTTACAAAAATGTCTCTTTCAAGTTTCCTCCCTTTCACCTTAAAGCTATGCATCAGTGTTTGAACTCCCCAATCCTGCAGAAAAGACCTTCGCTGTTCACTCTATCCATGCCTTCCATGATCATATAAATTTCTAGACTGCCAACCCTCAACTTCGTACATTCCATCTGATACTAACTTCAAGATCAAATGTTTAACGATAAGCACTGCAAATTTGAAAGAATATTAAAAATGACAGGTGTAAAAAACAGCCTAAACTTCATACTGTTAGTTTTGCTCTATGTTACATGAAACTCTTACTAGTGCCAATAAGAGGTCAAGCACCTGAATTCCATAGTGTGAAGGCAGTGATGATGTATACTGTGAAAACGTATAGATCTAGATTTATTTAACACCAGAAGATCAACATTCTTCCTCCTTGTGTGTTTGTGTATTCTTTATCTTACACTCAGTGAGACAGAACCCCCTTTCCCCCATTCATACCTTAATTTAAACCCATTTTGCATCATCTTCTCGTTCACTACTGCTAATAGCCCGTTTATCTTTTTCCACACCCTCTTTTCCAAGTCACCCAACCGACATCTCTGGCAAGGGATTAAAACGCCCAATTTCCAATTCTTGACAGTTCTGAACAATTCACATTGGAGTTGTAACGCTAACTCTGTTTCTCTGTCTCTGCAGATTCTGCCAGATCTGCTGGGTTTCTTCAGAAACGAATAGGCACAGCACAAATTTTCAATTAAACAAATAACTATAGATGCTGGAAGTAAATACAAAAATTGCTGGAGATACTGCGAGCTTTTTAGAGGGTCACTGGACCCGAAAGATTAAATCTACATTCACTACAAAGTATGCCGGCAGACCTGCTTTGTTTCTGCAGCAATTTGTTTTTGAACAAGTTCCAATGACATGTGTGAAAGCTGCTCAAATGCCCTATCCAACACAGAGCGCCGTGCACTGGGAACTGAACGATAATGCAAAGTGCACACATTCATTCGCTCAGAAACTGCATAAGGCTGGCATCACTGACAGCACAGAGTTCTTAATCATGGTCAGGGTGAAAACCAGAGGGAAACACATTCAATGCATACGCAGAAGTTGGTACAACGAGCAAGGAAAAGATTCAGATGATTATGTTAAAGAGTTTGAATCATATAACAAATTGAAAGCAGGACACCAAGGAGAACCCTCAGCAGAATGAGAATATGAAAATGGAAGTATTAACGCATCAGAAACAAGGTGTGGTCACTGAGTACACGGCTGATCTGTGAATGGGTCTCAATGTTAACTGGGGGACAGACAGTAGAATTGAATTGCAGATATTGCAGCCCAAACTGGGTTTTCATGTCATGCTGTAGACAACAGCTGCGACAGAAGCAGGATTGTATTCAAACGTAATCTGCAACATTTTCCCCAGGATATTCCATCAGTCTACAATAACGACCAAGCCGAGTGATGGTTCAGTGACGAGTGTGGGTGAACATGCTAATGTCAGAACAATGTGTACCTAAAGCTGATGACAAACCATCAAACCTATGGTGCTTGTGTGGTTTCATTCCAAACAGCAGAACTAACATCTGATAGAGAGGACGAAATGATCCCAAGACCAACAGATCAGATCTAAGCTCTGCAGTGCCGCCACATCCAGACATAAATGTCGGTGTACTACTAAACAACTTACTGGAGGAGAGGACAACAGAAATATCCCCATCCTAAATAATGGAACAGCCGTGCACATTAGTGAAAAAGACAAGGATGTAGTATCTGCACCATCCACAGCCAAAAGTGTTGAATGGATGATCCACTTCACCCTCGCCATGATGTCCACAGCATCACAGATGGCAGTGTACAACCAATTCGATTTGCTGCCTGTGACATGAAGAAACAGCTGAACACAGTAGATACGACAAAGGCAATGCGCCCTGACCCCGTTCCTGCAATAGGACTGAAGACTTGTGCTACACGACAAGCCGTGTCCCTGGGGAAGGGTTTCATTCCAGCTCCAACTCTGACAACTCCCTGGCAATGTGGAAAATTACTCAACTATATTCAGTCGTCTAATAGGTGAATAATTACGTTCTGACCATTTAACATCCCCTCAGTCCCTTCACGATAATCAAATTGATCGGAGTTCATTTTGACAGAGCTGTCAAGCAGCACAGAAATAACCCGCTCAGTGTGATTTTCGATGGGTTCCTATGTGGACATAGTCCCGTTGTGGAAATGTCACTGGATTATTAAACCAATACAGGATAATGCTCTGGGCAGCTGGTGGAAGTTAAAAAGAAAAGAAAATATCAAGATCTAGAATCCGGTGATGGTAACAGTGACCTTGTATCCAATGTTGATTGTAAACATCGATCTCCTTCCCATTGTACTTGCAGGAAGTGAATCTCCCGTGTTTTCCTGGTCTGCCCTAAAAATAACTCCAGCCACAGAGCCATGTGATAAAGTATTCAATGGTCCCTGACACGGTCAAGCAAGACACTCAATTGTATCACACTGCTCCAAGGTCTTAAAGGATAAAACCAGACAGAATATCCCGTACCAGCCTCGATATCAGAAAAGGGAACGGGAATCACAGTCCTGTTGACCCTGCAGAGACCTCCTTCTTAACATCTGAGAGCTTGTGACAACATTTACACAGCTTTCCCACAGACTGCACGGAAACATTGGGAAAGGAGTAGACCATTCAACACATTGAGCCTTCCCCATTATAGTTCTTGAGAAAATCTCCTCAATGCAGTTTTCCCGACACAGTGTTCATATCCAATAATATGTTTAAACATTGTGAAATATAAAATAAGAACTGTTGTAGTCCTTCAGTCCATCAATCTTACTCCTCAATTCAGTATAAAAGCAGTTCTCTGATAATGCGGGTTTATTAAGCGTGATTGACTGCAATGCGATTTGTGAATTGTGCACCTTTTTTCTATAAAGTGAGCTCCCGCTCACTGTGACGCGATTCCTTGCCAGACACCAGCTCAACAACAAAACCCAGCTTCAGGATCGTCTGTCTGCAAAATGCACCCTCTGAGTGTTCAGCTAAAACAGGAATGCAATCCGCTCTGCAAAGTCTTGAACCTGAGCCCGAAACGGGGAAGTGTTCTCTTCAATTAGAAGGAATTTTATTTCAAACCGGGGGAGAATCTTGAGGAGAAATGGAATTCCAAGTTAGCATCACGTGTCCATTCAGCCCTGTGCGCTTTCTGGTGAAGAATTTGGTGAAAGGTACAGGGATGTAGCCAGTGACTGCATTGTGAAAGTGTTGCATTTACAGCACTATTTCATTACCTTTTATGACTGAAAGGTTGAATTAGACTGTGCAAGTGTGTGTGTTAGACAAACTTTAATTTTGTTTTTTACTGATATTTTGCGATTCGCCCATTATTCCCTTTTCCCAATAGACCACATTAGTAATATTGTATGATTTTCTGCAACACAGTGATGCACAGGATCACAGCTACCACGTTATTGGAGAGCAACCTGTAATGATATCTGATCCTCTATCTTCATACCATACTCTGCTCTCTTCCTATCCCTTTAGTTTCCAGAAATCCATTTTTTATATTCAGTGCCTTGGTTTCCACAGGTTCAGCAGTCTCTGAGTGCAGACATTTATTCTCATCTCAATGCAGAGTGGTCTGTCTGTACATAATACTGTGGCCCCTTGTTTTGATGTCCCAGCCAGGGGAATTGTCACCCCTGCTTTGAATCTGTCTTGTCCTGACAGAGTTTTATATATTTCATTGGTATCTCCACTCAGTTTCCTAAAGCCCATGGAATTCAGGCCCAGCCGCCCCAGATTCTGCTCCCACAACAGCAATCAGTCGGGTCATCATCGCTGCTCTCCCTCAATGTCAGGTTTGTCCTTTATGAGGTAAGGAGGCCAAAACTGTACATAATACTGCACAGTGTTTTTGATGAGGTCTCACCAACGCCCTGTACAGCTGCAGTAAAACACCCTTATTCCTGTATTCAAATCCCCCTGAAATGAAGGTGAATACACGATTTATCTGCCTATCTGCTTTCTGCTCCTGCAATATTGCTTTCAGTGACTGGTGTACAGGGAGATCCAGATCATTTTTCAATGTTACAGCTTCCCACTTGTTGTGTCAGCGTGCCAATGCCATTACCAGTATTGACTTCATGATTCAGATCTCATTGTCCTACACTGACCTTGGAGGGCTGCACAGAAGAAAAAAATGCAGCTTAAGTTCCTTTATAGATCAACATTTTTCAAACAATGCCCTTTCAAATGATAGGCTCCAGTTCTGGTTTTCCCATCAAAGGTCACAATATCACATATCACATATCCCACGCCTCCCCTCCCCATTGCTCCTCATGTGCCACGTATTTGCCCATACACTTCACGTGTCTCAATCACCTTGAAGCATTTTGACATCCTGCTCACCCACTCACATTATGATATTGTTTAGTGCCATCTGCAAACTTGAAAACCTTGTGTTTGATCCACTCAATCAAATATATGATTGTATTGGGAATAGCTGGGGCCCAAACCCCGATCCTTGCTTTATCTTCCAAGCCTCCTGCCATTCATTGAGTTCTCCCCTGTCCAGTTCCTTCTTCCAAAGTGCATCATTTCACATTTATCAGGGTTACATTCCATCTGCCATTGATCCAACCATCTGACCATTCCATCTGTATCTTCCTGTAACATAAGACATTCCTCCTCACTGCCAACCACCCGGCCAATCTTTGTATCAAACACAAACTTAGTTGTCACACTCCCGCCACCCCTGTCTATATTCACAGCTGCATCATTTATGAATACCACAAATAATCAGGTTAAAGATGACACAACACCAGGTTATACTCCAACAAGTTTATTCGGAGGCACTAGCTTTGAAGAGCTGCTTCTTCATCAGGTAGTTTTGCGCTTTGAAATCTCGTGCCTCTGAATACACCTGCCGAACTATCACCTGGTGTGATGTGATTTTTAAGTTTGTCCACCTCAGTCCAACACTAACACCTCCGTATCACAAATAATAAGGGACACAGCACTGATCCCTGTGATACACCATTGGATACCAGTCTCAGTCACACTAACAGCCTTCAACCACTACCCCTCTGTCTCCTAACAGTAAGGTGATTTGGATGCAACTTGGCAAGTCACGAATGACTCCGACCTTTTTGTTTGTTATTCTTTTCCGCTTGACACACTTGCAGAATATCTGGGGATTCTCCCTAATCTTGCCCTACCAGCAGGTGTCTCTGCCCCTGTTTTAGGCAGTTCTTACCAAGTGAAGAATTTCCTCATTATTGTGGTCTTAAATGGTCTGTCCCTTAAACTGCAATTATTTGCCTTGAATGTGAAACTGACAGCCAGGGAAACGGCCTGTTTATTTCCAACTTGGCATATGTTTTGTGAAGTTTCCAAGTTTCATTGTGACCCTCCTCTCATTCTTTCAAACTCGAAAGAACACAGGCCGAGTTTCCTCATCAGGCAATCTCGCCATCTGAGGGATTAATCTGGACAATGTCCATTGCACTTTCTTGTGGTCAGTATATTCTTTCTCAGATTGGGTCACCAACACTTTACACAATGGATGTAGGTTTGCTCGCTACATTTCCAGACGTTTCGTTATCTTACTAGGTAACATCTTCAGTGGACCTCATGCGAAACAATCCTTAAAATTCCTGCTTTCCATTTATATGTTTGGATTTCTTTGTGTTGGTGATGCTATTTCCTGTGGCGAATCACTTCCTGTTCCTTTTCTCAGAGGGTGGTTGATGGGGTCTAAAAACTAATAGCACATGGAGTTAGACATCTGTCAGAAATACATATGGATTTTCTCCATTGTTGCTGTTAATTCCTAAATATCCAATATCACATGCTGTATAATAGATTCCAACAGTTTCCAACTTGCAGTTGTCAAGTTAATTGTTCGGCAGTTCTCCAAACTATGTCTTCTTCCCTTTATAGATGCTTGGATTCCTTCCATTAATCTATAGTGCTTGGACCACGTTTGCTAACTTCCATTTATCCACAATGGCTTCCAGCCTTTGCAGAATGCACAGGAAAATGAAACACAATCATCGACAGTGAAATTAATATTTCTATTGCCGATTTATGTCAGACATTTTAATATGAAGTACATTAGGTTTGTCAGACTTAGCAATGCTCAATCCAGTTACATTCTCAAATACCACCTTGTTACTGATATAAGTTGACTTTATGTCTTCAGTTGCACAAGCCCTCCATGATCACTGGGTATTACTGGGTGATTTTGTGGATCTTCCTCCATGAAGCCAGATGCAAAGTAACTGGTTATTTTCTTGGCCATTTCCCTGTTTTTCACAATAAACTCTCCTCTCCCGATTACCAATTTCCATATTTGACCTTGCTTTTACTTTGTTTCCTTTGAAATACAGATTGTAGATTTATGCAGTGTTTTTGTTCATGTTTGTTAGCATTCATGTTCTGTTTTTCATTTCCTTATCAATTTCATGGCCCTTGTTTCAGGATCGTGAATTTCTGAGAATTCTTAGGTTTCCACAATGACTGAAATTCTTCCGAAGCCACTTCCTATGATTAATACGTTTTCTAACTTGTTATGTTAAACATCATTGTGTCACTTTCCCTTTCTTTGGTGTTTATACCTGAAATAAATAGACATATTATTCAGACTTTGCATTATTTCTATAAATCTCCTGGTCCTGACGAAATATATTCAGGAACACTGCAGAAGGACAGAGAAGGAATTGCGGGAGCCCTGGCTGATATTGTTGCATCATTGCTGGCCAACAGGTGAGGTCCCGGAGGACTGGCTGGTTGCGAATGATGTGCCCTTACTCAAGAAGGGCTACAAAGAAAAACTTTGGAACTATGGACCACTAAACCTAAAATCTGTAGCAGGTAACTTACTTGAAAAGGTTCTGAGAGATAAGATATACGTGCATTAGGAAAAACAGGGTGTGATTCGGAGCAAGATTAGAGTGGTGCTAGAAAAGCACAGCAGAGCAAGCAGCATCCGATGAACAGGAAAATCAACGTTTCTGGCAAAAGTCTATCATCAAAGTCAGCACGGCTTTGTGCATCGGACACCATAGCTCACAAATTTGTTCGAATTCTTTGACGAAGTGACCAGCAACGTTGAGGAGGTCAGGCTGGTATGCGTAGTCTATATGATTCAAGTAAGTCCTTTAATAAGCTTCCACATGGTGCGCAGCTCTGGAAGGTTAGATCGCATGAAATTGAGGAGGACCTGCCAAATTGGATACAAAATTGGCTTGAAGGTAGGAAGCAAAGAGTAATAGTGGAAGGATGCTTGTCAGACGGGAGGCCTGGGACTAATGGAATGCATCGGGGCGACGCTGGCACCACTATATATGACATATATCTATAATTTACATGAGAATGTACGTGCATGATTTGTAAGTTTGAAGGTGACAATAAAATAGACGGTTATATGGAGAATGACAAAGGTTATCAGAAACTTCAGAACTTACAGCAGTACCTTGATCAGCTGGGGAAGTGGGCCGAGAAATGATAAATGGATTTTAATGCAGATCAGTGTAAGTTCTTGCATTTTAGAAACTCAAATCAATATCGGAGTTTTATGGTGAATGGCTGGATCTTAAGAAATGTAGTGGAACAGAGGGACCTTGGAATTCAGGTGCATGGTTCTCTGAAAGTTGTTTCAGAGGTAGACAGGGCAATGAAGAAGACTTTTGGCACACTGGCATTCATCAGTCAGGGCACTAAGTAGCGAATTTTGGGGAGCTATGCTGCAGAATATGGAGCACCGATGAAGCTCTGAGCTATAGGGAGAGATTGGAAAAGCTAGGACTTTTTACTTTTGCGTGTATGAGAATGGAGAGAGGATCTTATTGAAGGGTATAAGATCATAACAGGCATGGATAGAGTGAATGCACTCAGCCTTTATTTCCAGGGATTGGACAATCACGGACCAGAGGGCATCAGTTTAAGGTCAGAGGGGTAAGAATAAAAGGGAACCTGAGGAGCAACTTTTTTTACACACAGTGTGATACGCATATGGAATGAGCTAGCAGCAGAAGTAGTTAAGGTGGGTACATTCACAACATTTAGAATGCATTTTGACAAATACAGGATAGGAAAGGATGAGAAGGATACGGGGCAATGGCTGGGAAATGGAGTTAGTGTGAATTGACATTTTGGTGGGAATGGATCAGTTTCAGCCGAAGTGCCTATACGACTCTCTGACTCTAACAACCATTGCTTATCTCCCACTGAATGTTATTTTGCATTTTCCCAATTCACTGGAACAAACTTGACCCTCTTGGCTCCATGCTTCCATCATGTTTGACCAAAATGTACAAACATTCTATATTGTATGCAGACGCCATGTAAAATACAACATATTAATGTTGCTTCAGAGCTGCTTCAGAGCAAGGACATTGATTAGTCCTCCTGACCACACAACACCAAATCCGAAAAAAACTTGATCTCTAGTTTGATTCAATACATACTCTTCAACCCACTTGATATACACATAGGAATTTATTTTTCACAGCATGAGCAGTCACTTAGTTAACGCAGTTGTGATGCAACTTGAGACCATCCAATAAGACTGCAGTATCCATGAGATTTGTATGTCTAATTTTCAGGGCATATGACGCTCAGAATTTCTGAAACTGTTTTAGTTTCGATATATAATACATAAATGTTTGCTTCTCCTTGTTATTTGTAAGTTCCCTTAAACAGAATCTGAGAGACATGGTCTGTGGCGTTATTTGTGATAGACTTGGACAAGACATTCCGGAAGGGTCACCTTGACGCTGTGATACAGGACAAGCGTCAATAACCTTCTCCCCTCTGTCAGGATAAGGGTCACCATATTCTATCTGTTCCTTCACACTCCCTGTATACCTGTTATAGCACTGACCCCCGAACAAGGCTCACACTCTATTTCCAAGTAAGGCTCAGGCATTTCCAAACTCACTATTGAATTCAGCAACTTTCTTCCTCACTTTCTCTGTCACCTATGCAATACCACCCATACTAATAATACTAAATTGATTTACAACTGTCTACTGACTCATTCCGGACTCCTCACGATTCCCCCCAGCCCCACATCCACCAGCACTAACAGCAGGGTCACCAATTTCCACTCTCCCTCCCTCTCTCCCTTTCTCATGTTCCAGGAGAAACTGTCTGGAATGGGACAGAAAGGGCCAAGCCGGGTGGTACTGTGCCTGATATCTGTTCCCTCACACGCCCTTCTCCCGCCATATGGGGAGGAACCTGGCATGAGCCGGACAGAAACAAGATGGCTCATGTGGAGCTTCTGAAACATCCACTTCCCATCAACTGAGTAAAGAGCAACATTCAGTTCTCACTTTAAACCCACTGCCAGTTCCAACGTCAGTCCATTCACTCCCAACCAAAAGCAGATACCTCACTGCACAGAGATGCAGACACTGAAATGCACAGACGTATTGGTAAACACCCCAACATACTAACATGCACAACACATAAAGGGAGATAGGCATACACACACATTGCAACACACAGAGACATATACAGTTGCACACAAATAGACACAAACACAGATAGAAACACAGATGCTGATACATAGGTACACAGATGTAGACACAAATCGGCACGTTTTTGGTATTTAAATGGATCAAGGATTCTAGGGAGAAGGCAGGAGAATGGGTTTGTGGTACATACAAGAAATTATTGAATGGCATATCAGACTCGATGGGCCGAATGGCCTCATTCTGCTCCTTTTTTCATGCTCATGTGGTGTTATGCTGCCAAGTATTCACTTTCTGAGATTGCAGCAGAGGCTGGATTTGATACATATTTGACTGGAAAAAGTCAGTGGGAATGTGGGACAGGTTTGGAGGGCAGAATGGTTTATGGTTATTCATAATTATTATATCCTTAAGTATGAAAAGAAGTGGTGATTTGATGTGAGGTTAGCACAGTTTTAATGTAATGGGTCCGACAATGAAATAAAGATGACCCTTTGCATTTAGTGCCGTGCGGTCTGTGGTATCCTCATCCTCAGGGAATAGGGAAGACTCTGTTTTTGAGGATATTCTAGGCTGAGCTCGACTGATCTTTGCTGGACAGGAGAGTCAATGTTTATCGGGAACAGAGAGGAGAGGGATGATCAGAGACAATTGGACCAGCCATGAGCATTCTGAATGTGTTGTTATCTCAATCCACCCTCGATGCTGTTATAGAGATATACTGCTGCCCCTACCCCATGAGTTGTTCCCTCAATCCACCACTCGAAGCTGTTACAGAGATATACTGCTGTCCCCACCCAATGCGTTGTTCCCTCAATCCACCACTCGAAGCTGTTGCAGAGATATACTGCTGTCCCCACCCAATGCATTGTTCCCTCAATCCATCTCACGGTGCCGTTACAGAGATATACTGCTGCCCCTACCCCATGTGTTGTTCCCTCAATCCGTCTCACGGTGCCGTTACAGAGAAATACTGCTGCTCCTACCCAATGTGTTGTTCCCTCAATCCACCGACGAGGCTGTTACAGAGATATACTGCTGCCCCGAAACCATGTTTTGTTGCTTCAATCCACCCCTCGATGCTGTTACAGGGTAGGGGACCACTCCAATCCGTCAGACAGGATCGTTACAATGAGACAGGAGGAGACCATTCTGCCCCTCGAAGAAATTACACAGGAATATGGAATTACGTAATTCAGATCGTTGAGTACATTACACAGCCCAGGACGAGGCTATTTAACCGGCCTGAACGGCTACACAGGAACAGGGAATATGTCGCTACAAGGAAATAGAGAGCAGAGAGAAATGTTTACTTTCAGGGTGCAAAGCTCTAACTGATGGAGTGCCTCAGAGATCACTGCGGGGTTATCAATGACCAATAATCTGTATCAAAGATCTGGAGGAAGGGGAGGGAATGGCTTGGAGCTCAATTAGCTCGTACATCAAGATGATCATTCATTGTGTCGTCAAGTTGAGATACTGAGTCTGCAATATGATTATAGACCGGGAAGGTTAGTGCCCAAACCTTCAGTAGAAATAACATAAGGTAAATTGTGTATTTTGGCATGAAGGATAAAATAATGGTAATCAATTTAAATGGAAAGAGATTGCAGAACTCTGTGATACAGGCGGTTTCCATGTTCCTGGGACATGAATCATGTGAAGTCAGTCTGCAGATGCAGCAAGTGATTTGGAAGGTAAGTGGAATGATGCTGTTTTTGACAAAAGGTATCAGGTTTAATTGCAGGAATGTTTTACTGCATCTGTACAGGGCATTGCTAAGACCACATCTGATGCACTGTGTGCAGTTTTGATCCCCTAACACTAAAATAAAAGGATATAATTATTTTTGAAATTTTCAAAGAGGTTTCCCTTTTCTCATTCCTGGAATGCCGGCCTTTGGTTATGGGGGATAATCAGTTCCGATCTTAGCTGAGAAATAGTATTGAACCACCATGACTTTCAGAATAGTGCATCAGCTGGATGCATACTATCTCTTGTCAGGGAGAGTAAAGCTAGAGAATAAATTTGAAGAAAAAGATGTATTGATATCAATACACATACTATGAAGACACCTACCACTATTTACAAATTACATAGACACGTGTAAGCATGACATCAAATTATAAAGATGGGACATTTTTTGAGATTAAATGGAATTGTGTACAACAAGAGCAATGATGCTCCTGCATATAATCCAAAATCAGGTTTTCCAGAGAATGTTCTAGGAGAGCACACATGGTCCAGTTAGGTGTTCAGTTGACATTATTGTACGTTTCAACACAGAAAGGGAGAAAATTGTTCCCAGCCAGAGAAGCAACAGACGATTGATCCCTTTCTCTTACTTTGTTCCACCACTTAGCAAAGTGTCAGTCTATAAAATCACTGAGTTATCTTTGCCACTTGTGATGGATTCCTTGTGAGGATTCATTGGAAACTCTCATATGCCTGAAACAAAATGAATTCAGCCAAATCCAACTGTTCCAGAAAGAAATCCCACAACCAGCAGCTTATTTGAACAGAATAACTTCAAAGGCAGAATAACATTTGGGGCACTCTGTCATTTTACCATTTGATATGAGTTCCACGTTCTGTGTCTTACATTTTTTTTCTAGAAAATGACCTACTCTGAGACCGATATCATTGGCCACATCACTAAACTGGTCACATTTAAGATGGTGTAACCAGTGGAGAAGTGGGACGGAAAAGGAAACAGTGACCGTCCAACATTGTCTGGAACACAAATGAGAAATTTTCAAAGGGCTGTCCAAGTGGAAATTCCCTCCCCAGAAGTTTGTGGTGCCTGGATGTTTACATTTATTCAAAGTTGTACTTGCTGACATTTGACAGAAAAGTGAATGTAGAAAATGGTATACATACAGAAAAGTGCTGGGGAGACCACAATCACATGACCCATAATCTTTGTGTATGGTGGAGCGGTGACAAAGTGTCAAATGGCACACTCCTGCTGCTCAGTCCTATGTTCCATCCAACCACTCCCAGCTCCTGCAAGGAGCAGTTGGAGGCCACTTGCTCCAAATACCTGATCCACAGTAACACAGCATCTCATTCAGTCCCTCAAGACTGTCTCACACACACACGGTTTAGTGTGGGTTGGAAAATGCTATTTGGAAATCCAGGCTGGGTTCGAAAGACACCTCTGGTCTCATTGCAGAGTGTCTCCTCTCTGCAACTTGTGCTTTATTTGTTGGTCATAATACAGGCCCAGATTCACTGTGAATACAAACCCCATATCTCACCCAGAGATGACTCACAAAATACTTTGGTCTGTCTGATTGCAACATTCAATAACAGAACGTTCAGGAAAATTACAACCATTAACTTTGTAATTACAGAATATGAGGACATAAGGAACCGAATCAGCTAATTCGGACGATCAAGCCATTGTCTACCATCATGGCTGATACACTATTGGCATTAACTCCTTTTCAATGCCCAATTCTTCACATCCCTTAGCTGTCTGACAGGTCAAAAATCCATCTACCTCCTCCTTAAATACTTTCAGTGATGTAGCTCCCATAAGTCGCTAGCCCAGATAATTCCTGATATTGATTACCCGCAGTGAGAGGAAAACATTCCCTACACATACATCGTCACATCATTGATATGAACGAGAGGTGAACACAGGGGCTCAGCGAACAGTGAATGGCTTTGATATCAAGTCAGTATTTGACTGAGGATGGCATCAGGACAATCCACTTATTTGAGCTGAATGGAAATCAGGTGTAACCTCCCACTTGTCTGGGTCTTTCAGACCACAAAGAAAGATGTTTGTGGTCGGTGGCCAACAGCCCTAACAGTTCCGGGATATCTCAGCAGGAGATACTAAGGTTAGCCTCCTCAGCACAAACATCTTCAACTGCTACATCAATGTCTTTCCCCATCATAAGATCTGCAGTAGGGATGATGTCAGAAGATCACACAATATTCAGAGATTTTGTGCCCCCTCAGCTCCTGAACCATCCTGTGTCCATGTGCAGCAAGACCTGGACAGCATTCCGTTTTGTGCTGTTAAAGTGTCGGTAACATTCACGTAACAACGCTGCCAGCCACTGCAATTTCCACAGTTAATAGAGGAGCTCAATCAGCATCGAAGCTGGTTGAACACTGATATGTGGAAGCCATTGAGCCCGTGGAAACTATTAAACAAGAAGAGGGACAGCCCATTCAATCCACCTGCCTATTCCCCAGGAAGAGGAGGGGTCTTGTCAGTACATCGAGCTGTTAAACAGGAACAGGCAGAGCCCAACCAGACCCGTAAACCTGTTCCATGAGACCAGGAGGAGGCTAATCAGCCCCACGAGATAGTTATACAGAAACAGGAGGGCGTCATTGATACTTTAACATGACAAACCAATGAAACCGAGACTGCACTGATGGGGGCTCCATGGTGTTAATCATGGTTCCATTGTTTGTAGAACGTGTGCTACCTTAACATGGTTTACTGGCAGTGAGGAAGGAAACCAAATATTTTGTGTAACGTCTCAAGGAGGCATCTTCTATCTCCGAGAAGGCACTCCCATGTGCTCTATGTAGGTCAGAAGCTGCTGGGAAGAGTTAACTCTTTTATAATGAAGGTAGTATTGCTGCTGTCGGGATTATGGATAGCAGGACGTTCATTGCAGGATTACGCATCAATTGAACTGTATTAACGTTGGGAGAGTATTTTTTCCAAAAGCCTGAACCCCTCTCTCTCTCTCTCTCTCTGAATCGAAATAGGGAGTGGGGGTGGTTGGGTGGAACGTTCTCAGAGGCTCTTAAACTATCGAGAATCATGTAACCCGTGTGAAAAAAAAGCTATGGAATTTATCACCATAACAGTGTCTGTTTAGAACATCATAAGTGATTGTACATCCCCCTTAATGTTCAATGCAATCACCTTATTCTCTCACTGAGCTTCACTTACTGTTCATGTTGCCACCATCCCAGGGATTAGTCTGGTGAGACTTGCGAGTAATTCTATCCACAGTACCCCAAATACTGCCTCAACACACTCAGAGATGATCACAATAATCCTTTTCTCTCACTTAGGCATCGCCGTTTCCTTCCTGTGTTATGAAACGCCATTATTTCTCTAGTCACTACGACTGACATGGAAATTATAAGTTCCTTATATCTGTACGTCAGCATCAATAAAGCCAGCACCAGAGTTGCCTATGAAGATGTGCATCACACTCGGGGAGAATTTCAATGAGATCGAATACACCTAAAAAATGTAATGATCACCTACCTGAATAGAAATGAGCTGTACAAATACGGGAAACAGGTAGAGGAAGGGAGCTATCTTTACTTTTGTTCTTCTCTCACAGGATGTATGCAGCCCTGGTCAGGGCAGTATGTTACGCCAATCTTAAACTGAGTGGCTGGTTAAGTTGTTCCACAGGACAGTAAAGAGTAAAACACATTGCTGGGGTTTTGTAGTGTTACAATACAGGATAAATTCTCCTGCTTAATTAAAACTAGCAACACAGAAAAGATTTATCCAATGCAGTAATGTGTGATAATTCTAGAGTCTAAGAACTATTTAAAGTAAAAATTAACAACTTTATTTCTTAAAGTATTACAGAGAATAATAATCGAACGAATATTTAAAACATCTTCCTCTAACCTATCTTTGACCTCCCACCTCCACAATACGAGTCCGATAAGACTCCTAATTAAGATTTACAAAATAAAACTTCTTATCTCAAAACCAGTAAGCTTTCGGTTCGTCTCCATAGTCCTGTCTTCTTTTCTTCTGGGGGATTCTGCTTCACTGGTTACTAATCAATGAATATACTTTTAAGGGAGCTATTTTTCAGGCAGTCTTTGCATGCTGGTAGCTTGGCAGCTCTGCTCTCAACTGTTCAATTTTCCACGGTCTTGTACCTCCAAACTATTGGATTGTGTCATTGACTTTTAAGATAATCAATATATTACATTCAAACTTGATTGGAGCTGGGTCATTTGGGGTATAATTTAAACTGTTTGGCTGAATTTGTTTTTGTCTCAAGACAATGAGTTAATCGAGTTGTTCGACCAAATGTTAAATTATATATATTTTTCAGAAGACTTGGTGCTGTCAGGTAGTTTAAAGGTGCAGTACACCCACATGTTCATCACTGAAGTCACACGGAAATCTGACTAGGGAAGGTTAACACATTGACTTACCTAAAGGACGTCAGGCAAGCAGATGGGCTTTTATAACAAATGATAATGGTTGCTTTTAAATTCCACCACTTTCCTTCATGAGATATCAACAGACTATTATTCTGTGGCTCTAGATTATGAGTCAATGACTTGACCACCATAAACTGTCTTCCTGTACGTGCAGGGAACTCGTCAAACATCCTCAAGAGCAATTATTTAGTGATGGACATGTGATTAGAAGGTACTTGAAACTGTTGCATCCAGATTGAACAAAGGCAAACATCATGATTCATTCAGAAGTTGCACTGAGACTGCAGACGAGACTGAGATATCATGATGGTGGTTTTGGATAGGATTGGTGAGTGGGGAGGACATGGAGATGTAAACCGTGAAGGACAAAATGGATTATGGAGTATGAGAACATTCTGTGTCCTTATCACATATCAGTGAGTAATTTATAAATAGTAGTTTGATAGTTATAATTTCTAAGGAAAGGATTTTTTGTTTGCAACTGAAGACATTGACTTGCACTTTCCAAAATTTATACATCATGAGCAGAAATTGAGTTCAACCCGGTTTAGTAGACAAATATAATGACTTACCAGGAACAGCAACTATCGCAAGGATGGGATAGTAACCACCTTGAATAATCCAAAGGATATCCTGGATCCGTGATGCTAATGATATCCAAGGCCGAGAAAGCCAGTAAAGACCCGAGGATAAACTTCTGTCCATTGTTGGAACATTCCAGTCTAATGTTCTCAGATTCTGATACATTGTTATACCATTCCAGTCTAATGTTCTCAGATTCTGATCCACTGTTGGAACATTCCTGTCTAATGTTCTCAGATTCTGATCTCTCCTCCCGCTCTCTCTCTCTCTCGAGCTGCTGATCCCTGTTAGTGCTGTCAGTGATGATCCTACTTACATTATGTGATAGCACATTGAACAGAGCCCATTTATATTTCAACCATGGAAACTCTCCACTGCCATAATTAGGATCCACTGAGATTGATATTAATCACAGTCACTGAACAAATAGCTTCAGTTAACCCATTTGAATTCAATAATGATTTTATTAAAATTCAAAATAACTTTTAAAGTTTACACATTTGGCATGAGATATGTGTGTGGGGTGAACAGGAAGAAATGTTTGAGATGGTAGATTGATTGAATGTAATCATTCAATCTGCCTTAGATATGGCAGCAATGTGAAAGGATTGTCAGAACTTAAACAAGTTTCTCGGCTTATAAATCGAAACATGTAGTCTGCAACTACTGATCAGTGATTATAATGTCAGTAAAATATGTAGAGAACTTTTCTAGTCCATAATCTGACTGAAAATTGCTTATAACAAAATGAGTGATAACAGACAAATGGCATGGATATGTTAATGGAGAATATGATGTGACACACAATTCAGATGGTTATTCAAGGATCAGAGAGGGCAGGTAAGGGTCATGCTGTTAACGTTATCGATGTCAATCAACTGTATTGAAGTAAATTTCACTGGATTTCAATTGCAGTGTGATTATGATATCGGGGCATGGCTGCTGAGACTGGAGAGAGGGAACATGATATTTCCCATCCATCAGTATTGGAATTTTATTCTTCATAAATCATATGAAGATCAAATTCAAGGATACATCTCCAATGAGGAATGAGGAGAGCCAATATTAACCATACAACCAGAAGACATTGGAACAGAAATTTGGCCATTAGGCCCATTGAGCCTGCTCCGCCATTCCATGATGGCTGTTAAGCTTCTCAATCCCATTCTCACACTTTCTACCTGTAACCCTTGATCCTATTTTCAGTCAAGAACCTATCTGTCTCACCCCTAAATATACTCAATGACCTGGACTCGACAGCCCTCTGTAGCAGTGAATTCCATAGATTCACCGCTGTCCGGCTGAAGAGGTTTCTCCTTATCTTTGTTCGAAAAGGTCTTCTCTTTCCACTGTCCCCTCGGGTACTAGTGTCTCCTACAGTGGATACATCTTCCCCAAATCCCCTCTCTCCCAGGTCATTTAGTATTCTGTAAGTTTCAATTAGACCTCCTAACACCTTTCTGAATTCTACCAAATACAGACGCAGAGCCCTCAAATATTTTTAATATGTTAAGCTTTTATTTCCTGACACCACTCTCGTGAATCTCTTTGGAAAACGCTCCAGGACCAGTGCATCCTTCCTGAGATATGGAACCCAAGACTGCGCACAATAATCCAAATGTGGCATAACCAAAGCCTTGTAGAGCCTTAGAAGTACATTCCTGCTTTTATATTTAAGCCTTCTTGAAATAAATACCATCATTGTATTTGCCTGCCTAACTACTGACAAACTGCAAGTTTACCTTTCAAGACTCCTGGACTAAATTCCCTTGTCTTTTTGGCCTTCAGACTTCTGAATTTGCTCTCTATTTCGAAAATAGTCCATGCTTCTATTAATCCTGGCAAAATGCTTTCCCACACTTTCCCACATTGTACTCCATCTGCCACTTCTTTGCTCACTCTCCAAACCTGTGAAAGTCCTTCAGCAGGTGAAAGTGAGGACCGCAGATGCTGGAGATCAGAGTCAAAAAGTGTGGTCATAGAAAAGCACAGCCTGTCAGGCATCATCCGATAAGCAGGAGATTCGACGTTTCAGGCATAAAGCCTTCATCAGGAATGTGGGGTGGGCGAAAGGGGGCAGAGAGATAAATGGGGAGGGGGGGTGCTGGCGCTGGGAGGAAGGTAGCTTGGAAAGTGACAGCTAGATCAAGGTGGGTGATGATAGTGATATGTCAGAGTGGAAGGTGGATTTAATACTTGGGAAGGTAGATGGACAGGTAGGACAGTTCAAGAGGGCGGTGCTGAGTTGGAAGGTTAGATCTGGGATAAGGTGGAGGGAAGGGAGATAAGGAAACTGGTGAAATTGTCCTTGATACCGTGTGTTTGGAGGGTCCCAAGGCAGAAGATGATGCGTTCTTCCTCCAGACGTCAGGTGGCTAGAATTTGGCAGTAGAGGAGGCCAACAGGTTGCAGGGCTTTGGCGGAATGGAAGGGGGAGTTGAAGTATTCAGCCACAGGGAAGTGGGGTTGTTGGGTTTATGTGTCCAAGAATATTCCTTGAACCGTTCTGTAAGTTGACGTCCTGTTGCGCCAATGTATAGGAGACAGGACCAATGCACTGACTAGAAGAGGTGTTTGGATGCACAGGATGTTCTCTGCCTGATGTGGTAGGATCCTTTGGGGCCTTGGGTGGAGGTGAGGAGGGAGGTGTTGGCATAGGTTTCATATCTCTTGCAGTGTCAAGGGATGGTGTTGGGAGTGGAAGATGGTTTGGTGGGGGCGTGTGGACCTAACGAGGGAGTTGGGAGCGAAGTATATCTCTGGTGTTGGTATCTGACTGTTGGTGGCAGAAATGGCGGAGGATAATGAGCCAGAGGTTGGTGGGATGGAAGGCGAGCACCAAAGAGTTTCTAACTTGTTGTCGTTGGAAGGGTGGAGTGCAAAGGCGGAGGTGTGGGAAGTTGAGGAGATGCACGAGAGCACCCTCCTGTAGCCGAACTAACTCTTCAATGATACCTGTCCCTTTATCTATCTTTGCACTGTTTGAAAGCTTAGCCAGAATGCCCTCAGTTCCTTCATATAGATAATGAATGCACAAAGTGAAACGTTGTGGTCCCAACGCTGAGTTTTGTGGAACACCACTTGTCACTGGTTGCCATCCTGAGAAGAACACTTTTATCCCCACTCTATGCTTTCTGTCAGACAGCCAAACTTCTATCCATGCTAACACATTGCCTCTAATACCATGGGCCCATACCTTTCTCAATAACCTCATGCATGGCACTTTGTCAAAGGATTCTTGAGTGCAAATGGATAACATCTATTGGTTCTCCTTGATCTAATCTGCTCATTACCCCCTCACTGTTTTCTAGCCGGTTTGGCAGGACTGATGTTCCCTTGATGAAACCATGCTGACTCTGTCCTATTTTACCAAACACCTCCAAGTATCAGAAATGCCATCCTTCACGATGGATTCCAGGATGTTACCCACAACCAAGGTTAGGCTAATCAGTCTGCAGTTTTCCATCTTCTACCTAACTCCCTTATTAGACGGGGTGTCATGTTAGCAATTATACAGCCACTTTGCCGTTTCCTGATTTTAGTCATTCCTGAAAGATTACCACTTACGGTTGCAATAATTCTTCAGCTATCTCCCTTACAAGGCTGGGATGTAGTCCAACTGGTCCAGTTGAGCTATCCACATTCAGGCCATTCCGTTTTCTAACATGTTCTTCTTGGCTATGACCACCATATTCAGGACTGCCCTCTCACTCTCTTCAATTCTTGAGAAATTACTCGTGTCTTCCACCGTGAAGACTGATGCAAAGTTCCTCAGCCATTTCTTTGTGTCCCACTACTGTCTCTCCAGCATCATTTTCAGTGGTCCATATTCACTTTTCCTCTCTTTTGCACTTTATATATCTAAAGAATCTCTTAAATTTCCTTTATATTAATGGTTACCTTACCCCCATATTTAATCTTCTCCCTCCTTATTTATTTTTCCTTGCCTTCTGTTGGCCCCATGCTCCAGTTTCCCTTTGCCCTTCACATTGCTTGCGCTTTTACTTATATGAAATACCTGACTTCGCTCATCAGCCCTGGTTGCCTCATCCTCCCTGTAACATGCCTTTATTGCTCAGCATGCATCTCTGTAGTGTCTCCTGAATTAATCTTGGTATCTCCTGCCATTGCTGTTCCCCTGTCTTTCCTGCTAGACCCCTGTCCCGGTCAATTCTACCCAGCTTCTCCCTTCTGCCTCTCCAGTTGCCTTTATTCAGCTGAAATACTGTTAACTCTGATTCTATTTTCTCTGTCTCAAATTGCAGAATAAATTCAACCATGCTCTAATCACTGCTTCTGAAGTTTTCTTTCACCTTAAGCTCCCTTATCTAGCCTGCGTCATTAAATCCAGTGTCATTTGTTCCCAAGCATCATCCAACCACATGATGCTCCACAAAGCCATCCCATAGACATTCCTCAAATTCCTTTTCTTGCGATCCACTCCCAACCTGGTTTCCCATTCCACTTGCATATTAAAATCCCCCTATGATCACTGCAACTTTGTCTTTCCTACAGATCTTTTCTATCTCCTGGTGTATCTTGTACCCCAGCTCCTGACTACTCTTTGGAGGCCTGTACAAGTCTCCAACTGTGGTTGTCTTATCTTTGTGATTCCTCAATTCTACCCACGCAGATTCTACACCATCTGACTTTACTTCCTTTCTTACTATTGATTTAATTTCATTTCTTATTACTAATGTAAACCCACTCCCTCTGCTACCTATCTTTTTGATAGAATATATGTCCTTGAATATCCTGATCCCCTTGCAACCACTTCTCTGTGATGCCCATCACGTCATACCTACCAATTTCAATCTGTACCACAAGCTCATTAACTCTATTCCTTATACTGCGTGCATTCAGATATAACCCCTTCAATCTTGTATTAACGGTTCCTCTTCTCATTGTCATTTGTTTGTCCAGTGTGCTTGAAGTCTGATTGCTTACACTTTCCATACACTCTGCCTTATTTGCGTCTGCGCTGGAGATTTTAATAACCTCTCCTGAGCTCTGTACATTTACCTCCTCTTTTCTAATTAAACCCTATAACGGACCCCCCATCCTGCCAACACACACACACTCCTAATCAGTTTAGACCTCTGTCTACAGCCTTAGTTAGGATTCAATCGGACTCTGGTCCCAACACGAAATAAAGAAACAAAAAAACAAGCTTTTCTGTACTTACCAAAACATGAAAACTACGAAGATGCAAGTTTGTTAAAATACACTTACGATGTGGCGTTATATGAATTGAAATGTGAATTTTAAAACCACGGACGAGGTTTTCAACCTTTATTAGTCATTATTTGACCCATAGCTGAGATGCTGATCTCCCCCTGTCAGTGATCCCCCTCACAGAGAATCTCTCGCCCTGTCTCTCACACCGTGTCTAGAGGTTCCTGTTGGCCCAGAATATTTAAATTAATTCACCTTCTCCCTGGAACTAATCTATTGTTCTTTTGGATCCTGTTCAGCGTCAGCAACCCGGTTCTGTGATATTCTTGGCGATAAATGATCTGGGATGATAGCATTGCGCTCACAGGGTACGGCACCAGACAAAGGGCTTGCAGTCTGTGGGAGTTTCTAAATGAAATTTCTGTGTATTTCTCATCATGCTGTCTTCTGATATAACTTCAGACTCGTCTGACACCCCGTGCTCTCACTCACTCTGTGGCTCCGTTTTCTCTCCATTCCTTTTATCTCTCTTCACTTCCTTGTTTTTCTGTTAATTTTTCTCTCTCTCACGCACACACGCACACACACACACATTTGGTTCTATCTGTTGACAAACTGTGCTGTTGGAGAGCTCGTCTGTGTACAATGGGCTAAATGGCCTCCTTCATTCTATCAATTCTGAAGTTCTCTGACCCACAATAAAGACTTCAGGTGCCTGGAGAGACAAGCTGATCCTGCGAAGGACACAGTGCAGAATCATCCTTTATCTCTTCCTGTTGTCTGATATGTAGCGGCCTTGAAATATCAGTTAAAAAAATAGAAATTCGAGCAGTTGCGAGAACGTTCACGAGATAATTTTGCTGTCAGGATTTAACAAGCAGTTCGCACATACAAAATTGGATTTGCCTGTTGGCAGCTCCTCCCAATTGACACGTCCTAGCTCTGTCTGATGCTGACGCAATTTGCCTTCTGCCAATTCAGTAGATTCCCACAAGGTCCTGACATATCCGTGTTGATAGCTATCTTAAATCTGAAGGAACTGTGACCACTGTTTCTAAACTTATGTCCCAATGAAAGTTCTGTCACCTGGCCAAGCTCATTAGCCAATACGAGGTCCAGTATGGTTCTTCCTCTCGTTGGACTATCCACATACTGCTGCAGTTAACAAATTCTGCCCCGTCTAAGCCCCTTGCTCTAATGGACTTCCAGTCATTATTGGGGATATTAAAGTCACTCACTATGACTACTCTGTTTTTATTACACCTCTCCTTAATCGACATACATATCTGTTCCTCAATCCCGCCGTGGCTGTTGGAGAGATTATAGTAACGCGGTGCTTGCATCCATCTTAGTTTTGAGCTTTACCCATATTGCTGCAGTGGATGGTCCCTCCTGTATGTCCTATTCACGTGGAGACGTAGCATTCTCCCTGATCAGTAAAACAACTCGTCCACCTCTTTTAGCTTCTTCTCTATCTCGCCTAAACCAATGAAACCCTGGATTCTTTGAACGGCCAGTCCTTTCCCTCTCTCAACCAAGTCTCTGTAAAGCCACAGCATCATAATCCTATGTATGGATTCAGGCTGTCAGTTCATCGTCCTTACCCATAACAATTCTTGCATTGAAATAAATACACTTCAGCCAAACTCCATCAGATCTTGACCTGATATTTGGTTTGAGTTTCTCTGATGTAAATTCTCCTTGTCTATTCTCTGATAACAGGAGATTACAAAGGACTGTCAGTAAAGCAGAAATTATTGTAAACAGACAATTTCAGTTTCCTCCCTTGTCCCTTCAATCTGTACATTGCATCCCACACTGTCCAATTCCAATAAACTAATGGGTAATTACTTTGCTTCAAACAACCGTTTCCAGCCTCTCACTGCACATACTTCAAATCGCTCTGGACTCATTGGATTGATAGTTTTCTGATCCCTCTCTCAACCAAATCTCTGTAATATTTGTATCATAGTTATATATACTCATCTGTCTTGCCTGTCACACTGCTCACATTAAAATCAGCATACTTCAGACTTCCAGTCCCATTGTGTTCACTCTCCTCTGCCAGTTTGTTGCTGGTCTTAGATGTACTGGGATTAGTCTCCAACTGCTCTTCTGTCACTGTGCTTGTGGACGTACTGCTCTGGCTCCACCCTCCCTCCCCACCGCCACACCATTTTAAACCCTCCTGAGTGACAACAGCAAACCTGCCTGCCAGGAGATTGCTGCCAGTTCAGCTGCATCCCGTTCTTCTTGTGTCTATCCTACCGACCCAGGAGTCCCAATGATCCACATATTGTAAGTGCTGCTTACCCTACCGACTCTTTGGCCATGTTTTTATCATTACTACCTTCCTATTCCTAACCTCACTGGCACGTGGCATAATCTAGTCTCCCCAACATTCAAATATGCTTTCAGCACAACTCCAGCAAGACCTTTACTTTAAAATGGATAGACTTGACAATAAAAACTTAAGTGTGATCTCATTAACCAGGAAAGTGGAGACCAACGAATCAGTCGTACTGACCATAGGATCTGATATCTGTCAATTCCACCAAACCTGTGTGACAAGATATACTTATGGAACATTTATTTGTACATGGACGAGGATAAACACAAATTAGTCCAAAAGTGCCGTGGGTGGCACGGTGGCACAGTGGCACAGTGGTTAGCACTGCTGCTTCCCAGCGCTAGAGACCCGGGTTTAGTTCCCGACTCAGGTGACTGACTGTATGGAGTTTGCACATTCTCCCCGTGTCTGCGTGGGTTTCCTCCGGTGCTCGGTTTCCTCCCACAGTCCAAAGATGTGCAGGTTAGGTGAATTGGCCATGCTAAATTGCCCGTAGTGTTAGGTAAAGGGGTAAATGTAGGGGTATGGGTGTGTTGCGCTTCGGCGGGTCGGTGTGGACTTGTTGGGCCGAAGGGCCTGTTTCCCATACTGTAAGTAATCTAAAACAAAACCTGAAAATGTCATAACAGATGGGTGCCAGTCAGCCTGTTTACTCAGATTTGCTGTTCAATTGGATTTTAGCTATTCTGTTCCTTTTAATGGCTGGGTCTTTTCCCCGGATCCCTCGCGCGTCAGAAAGTGCACAGTGTCTTTGTGCGCTCCCTGCGTAGGGAGCATCCAGTGCCATGCGATGGGGTGTGGGGAATCCCGGGTGTGGCTCGATGAAAGGCTGCATGCAGTGACGGATGGACTCAGGG